>NC_074666.1:8555754-8820754 GCF_029448725.1 Salvelinus fontinalis | reverse complement strand
ATTCCCTACTAAGTGCACTACTTTTGACCAGGGCCCATAGGGTGGACTAAATAGGAGATGGGGAAATAGAAGATAGTGGGTCCTTATTGGTAAAGGACTCAGTGGGCAGCACTTGATTACACACAAGTAGCTAGTACACTCCCTGACTACCAATCAGCCTGACCAATAGTTTGCACCCTGATATTTACTGGATATGGACACACACACACACACACACACACACACACACACACACACACACACACACACACACACACACACACACACACACACACACACACACACACACACACACACACACACACACACACACACACACACACACACACACACATTACAACATAATCTGTTATACCCCATACTAACTCTACAACAAAAGCAATGTTTGGACTTGTTCACACCCCAAGACCCCCAAGACTTTGCCTCGAATATCTTGAATGTCCCACTCAGATGTTCCTCTCCCTCCTGTCTCTCTGGCTGGCAGCATCTGAGAGCCATCTGTTTGGACTGAGGAGGTCATCCTTTGGATGATTATGCCGTTGCTTTTGGGGACTAAGCGCTCCACTCTCACATTCTCTGCTTCACTCTCTCTCATTTTAAACTGTGTCCTCAGACACATCAAACAGGCTGCCGAATTACCATAAGTCTCATCATTCAAATGTTATGCAAATCAGTGTCAAAACAGCCAGAATTCACATGCCTGCATATGCTGTGTTCTGATTTTGAATGCTGCGTACTGCATATGTTATGCCTGGAAAGATATTCCAATATGTTCCAACGGTTGGATTGTGAATCTGTTCTAACAGACATTTTAAATCTAATGATTATGACATGATTACAAATCACTTTCAGCAGAATGTTGTTGTTTTTTCAGGCTCATGGTTGTCCCCGGGGTTTTTATAAAGGTTTACTTTGTAGAGACGGACGTCAGTGTGCAGATCCTAACAAATATTGTACCTAAACTTAGCTCCTGTTCTGAAGCTACCTTAAGAAATGTATGTCACAGGGATTTCATAGGCTACAAGTAATCCAGGAAGTCACTGACCTCTTACAGAATGACACAAATGTTCCAATAAAAAATTGCTGCCTGTTCACATCAGCTAGACTGATGGTCAAAGCAAAAAGCACTTCATATAGCAAAAATTAGGTATAGATACATACTCTCTCAAGAACAGATTGGGACAACACCAAATAAAAATCTATTTATTGCATGCACAGGATACAACAGGTGTCAAACGTACCTTGAAATGGTTGCTTACAAGCTTTTTCACATCAATACAGTGTTTAATATCAAAGGTAAGAAAATAGAAAATACAGAATAGGATCCATGGGACAAAGTGTTACGGTCGTCGTAATCCTCCTCCTCGGACGAGGAGGAGAGGCGAGAAGGATCAGACCAATATGCGGAGTGGGTTGTGTCCATGATTATTTTAATGAACAAAATCACTGAACACTTACTCATACAAAACAACAAACGTGGCAAAACCGAAACGAACCGACAAACAGTTCCGTGTGGCACGAATACAGACACGAGATACAAACACCCACAGCAACCACGTGAATCACAGGCTGCCTAAGTATGATTCTCAATCAGGGACAACGATTGACAGCTGTCTCTGATTGAGAATCATACCCGGCCAAACACAAACAACCCAACAAGAAAATAGCACCTCGACAACCCACCCCAACTCACGCCCTGACCAACTAAATAAACACAAGAAAAAGGAAAAACAGGTCAGGAACGTGACATAACCCCCCCCTTAAGGTGCGAACTCCGGGCGCACCAGCATAAAGTCTAGGGGAGGGTCTGGGTGGGCGTCTGTCCACGGTGGCGGCTCTGGCGCTTGTCGTGGTCCCCACCCCACCATAGTCAAACCCCGCTTCCTTGGCCTCCTCCCAATGACCACCCTCCATGTCAATCCCACTCTACCAAAGGGCAGCACCGGACTGAGGGGCAGCACCGGACTGAGGGGCTGCACCGGACTGAGGGGCAGCACCGGACTGAGGGGCGAATCCTGGCTGGCTGGCTCTGGCGGATCCTGGCCTGCTGGCTCTGGCGGATCCTGGCTGGCTGGCTCTGGCGGATCCTGGCTGGCTGGCTCTGGCGGATCCTGGCTGGCTGGCTCTGGCGGATCCTGGCTGGCTGGCTCTGGCAGCTCCTGGCTGGCTGGCTCTGGCAGCTCCTGGCTGGACGGCTCTGGCTGGTCCTGGCTGGACGGCTCTGGCTGGTCCTGGCTGGACAGCTCTGGCTGGTCCTGGCTGGACGGCTCTGGCTGGTCCTGGCTGGACGGCTCTGAAGGCTCAGTACAGACGGACAGCGCTGGGCAGGCAGACAGTTCAGACAGCGCTGGGAAGGCAGGCAGTTCAAACAGCGCTGGGCAGGCAGGCAGCTCAAACAGCGCTGGGCAGGCAGGCAGTTCAGGCGCCGCTGGGCAGACGGCAGACTCTGGCCGGCTGGGACGCACTGTAGACCTGGTGCGTGGTGTAGGCACTGGCTGCGCTGGAGAGGAGGAAGGCTCTGACAGCGCTGGACAGGTGGGAGCAGCTGGAGAGAGAACCCGGAGAGACAGCCTGGTGCGGGGGGCTGCCACCGGAGGACTGGTACGTGGAGGTGGCACCGGGTATACCGGACTGTGAAGGAGGACACGCGCTCTTGAGCACCGAGCCTGCCCAACCTTACCAGGTTGAATGGTCCCCGTAGCCCTGCCAGTGCGGCGAGGTGGAATAGCCCGCACTGGGCTATGCTGGCGAACCGGGGACACCATTCGTAAGGCTGGTGCCATGTATGCCGGCCCGAGGAGACGCACTGGAGGCCAGATGCGTTGGGCCGGCTTCATGACATCCGGCTCGATGCCCAACCTAGCCCTACCAGTGCGGCGAGGTGGAATAGCCCGCACTGGGCTAAGCACGCGTACTGGGGGCACCGTGCGCTTTACCGCATAACACGGTGTCTGACCAGTACGACGCCCTCTCACTCCACGGTAAGCACGGGGAGTTGGCTCAGGTATCCTACCCGGCTTTGCCACACTCCTCGTGCCCCCCCCAAGAAATGTTTGGGTCTGACTCTCGGGCTCCTTAACGCGTCGCCGCGCTGCCTCCTCATACCAGCGCCTCTCTGCCTTCGCTGCCTCCAGCTCCGCCTTGGGACGGCGATATTCCCCTGGCTGAGCCCAGGGTCCTTTGCCGTCCAGGATCTCCTCCCAAGTCCAAGAGTCCTGGGTTTTTTCCCACTGCTGTCGCCTCCCTTCTCCACTCCGCTTGGTCCTTTGGTGGTGGGTGTTTCTGTTACGGTCGTCGTAATCCTCCTCCTCGGACGAGGAGGAGAGGCGAGAAGGATCAGACCAATATGCGGAGTGGGTTGTGTCCATGATTATTTTAATGAACAAAATCACTGAACACTTACTCATACAAAACAACAAACGTGACAAAACCGAAACGAACCGACAAACAGTCCCGTGTGGCACGAATACAGACACGAGATACAAACACCCACAGCAACCACGTGAATCACAGGCTGCCTAAGTATGATTCTCAATCAGGGACAACGATTGACAGCTGTCTCTGATTGAGAATCATACCCAGCCGAACACAAACAACCCAACAAGAAAATAACACCTCGACAACCCACCTCAACTCACGCCCTGACCAACTAAATAAACACAAGAAAAAGGAAAAACAGGTCAGGAACGTGACACAAAGCGTATTTCTGATTAATGTTTTATGATTACTGTATTCTGATTTCTGTATTGTGATTAATATATTGTGATTAATGTATTCTGATTAATGTATCCCATCTATTGCCACAATGTTTTCAAAGGAAGTAACGCTACAAGTGCAACCAAGAACACCTGTCTCCAATCACAGGTGCAGACACACACTCCCCGGGTAATACAAACACAAATAAATTGAACAAAAGCTCAAAGGAAGTCCATTGTTATGATTGAACGACCCTGACGGTGTGAGTTTGACATCTTTTTTTGAGGAACAATACTTATTCAATGTGCTTTGACATGGGGACAGGCAAAAGACAGGTCAACGGCAGGCAGAGGTCCATAATCGGGTCAAAGTCAGGCAGGTACAGAACAGCAGGCAAGCTCGGGGTCAGGGCAGGCAGAATTGTCAGAACCGGGGAAACTAGGAAACAGAACTTGTGAAAGCAGGGAGATGGGAAAACACGCTGGTACGATCTGACAAGACAAGACGAACTGGCAACAGACAAACAGAGAACACAGGTATAAATACACTGGGGATAATGGGGAAGATGGGTGACACCTGGTGGGGGGTGGAGACAAGCACAAAGACAGGTGAAACATCAGGGTGTGACACTAGGGGTGTGACACTAGGGTGTGATCAGGGTGTGACACTAGGTCCAGGGCCAACCCTGTATAGGAGGTCTATGGCCTGTGTACTAGTTCCAGGGCCAACCCGAGGACAGAAGACAACTTTCTCTCAAGACTGAATTTGAAGATCTGTCAATCGTTGAATCATTACATAGCTTGGGTGACATAGCTAACTATAGCTACAATGGTTAAACGTTACTGCTTTTGACATATTCTAATGAAACTGTGTAGTCAATTAGCATAGACTTTGATGATCCAGAGAGGATTACAGTAGTAGCATAAAAGGATGAACAACGACAGCGTAAAAACAGGCATCATAAACACTTCCTTATATGACTTGTGTTTTTGAAAATCCCTTTTCATCCTCCTACACATGCTCTGGCATGGACATAATAGAAAACATTTTGCTGCAGCAAAGCATTAAATTAATGATTGGAGTGCAAACAACCCCATTCCAAATATCTGTTTGTCCTGAGCCAAGAGCCAGCAGTCAAGCAGATATCTCACTCTGCTTCTACTCAATTATTGTCTTATGTTAATATATTCCCCCTCTCCCAGACACTTTGAACAGATTCCCAGTTACAGTATGTTTACAGAGTGATGCAGAGAAATACTACTTTTGGCAAATCCCTGGGTTGCTGGGTAAGCTTTCCAGTTGACTGGGTTCCAATTGAATCCAACAGAGATTGCTCTCCACCAAGGCTTTATCGGCTCCGAACAGCCACCAAAATGACAGAATCAACAATGACAAAGGTTTGCTTATAAAATAATGTGGGAATTAACATTACTGTGAGCTGGCCAAAGTTATTATTACTCAAAAACCAATATGGCTGTTCATTTGGTAAAAACTGATCTCTGGTGCTGCAGAGTCAAATCCGTTAATATGGAACACATGAAGGTGGAGAGAAAAAAGATACAACTAGTAGATTGATTAAGATTGCCTTTGATTGTCTGGGACATTTGGAAAAGGCAGGGGGCTCAGGAAAAATGGTGATTAGTGCTGAACGCATGGAGTGAGCATTCATTATTGTCGAAAGCAGCAACACTTACAGGATCTACAGATTACTGTGGGGAGGTGGAGGGGCTTGTCGTTCTAGATGTCCTCCTCCACACAATTAGCAAATAGCATTTGGCATATAGGTTCCCTGTCATGTTCAGAGACCTTAACAGAAATTGTTGCGGGGAGGATAAAATTAAATGCTCCGATTCCAGATTTGAGGCAGAAGACGATAAGGGGAGAAGGCCGGGACTCAGCCAATGGAAAACATTGTAGTCTAAATGGGCCTCATTTACTATCAGTGGCTGCAGGCTGCTCTGTTTCCCTTGCTTCATTACTCTGTTCTGTGGAGTCTGACCGACTCGAGGTACCTCAGCCCAAGAAATATCAGGAAAATCAGGAAAACAACAAAAGCACAGGGAGATTTTTGTTAGAAATATTGAAAGAAAAGTTTTGAATAGATGTTTAACCCTTTACTATCACGTTGTTGAGTGTGCTTCATATACAGATGAGTTCAGACACCAGAAACCGTCTAAAGAACCCAGCAAACAATAACGAGTCGTTAGGACATCCCTGGGACATCACAAAATCGTTGCCTAAAGTCATCAGGACTTGCAAAGCCAGGGTTGTGGGTTAGATTCCCACGGGGGACTCACTAGGGTAAATTGTTCTGGATAAGAGTGTCTACTAAATATGTCATGGTCCCCTGAAGATTTTGACTAGTTCTCGGTTGGTCCCGAGGACATCCCATGTGGAGGTTTTTAAGACGTTCTTGGGACATTGTGTCATGGTCCCCTGGAGGTTTTGTCTAGTTATTGGTTGGTTCCGAGGACGCTTTTAGGACATTCTTGGGATGTTGTGTCATGGTCCCCTGGAGGTTTTGTCTAGTTCCCAGTTTGTCCCAGAGATTTTCTTGGGATGTTGTGCCCATCAAGGCCCTGATCAAGCCCATCAAGGCCCTGATTTGTGAACCACTGATGTCTTTCAAATATGGAAGATAAAAGCACTATTTGTGTGTGTCCCTTGCATTGGCAAAAGACAAAGAGCTGTGACTGGATGACTACATTGTGTATGTTTATTAATACAGTAATTATTATTTAATTTTTGAACACACAACCTCTTGGTTTACAGCACTCCAATCTTCCAGCTACACCACCATGGCTACATCGTTGACTGATTTCACCTGTAGGTGTCACGTTCGTTGAAATTAGTGGACCAAGATGCAGCGTGGTATGTTTCCATCCTTTTCTTTAGAAGATAAACTTAAAGCACAAAAACAATAAAGCGAATAAACGAAACGTGAAGCTACATGCAGTGCAGAAAGCAACTACACACAAACATAGTCAAGATCCCACAAAGCACAATGGGGAAATGGCTACCTAAATATGATCCCCAATCAGAGACAATGATAAACAGCTGCCTCTGATTGGGAACCACACCAGGCCAACATAAACATACAATTCCCCTAGATAACCCATCCTTAATCACACCCCGACCTAACCAACATAGAGAACAAACAGCTCTCTATGGTCAGGGCATGACAGTAGGCCTATTTCTACACTTTACACTCCAAAGTAACTCTGAGCTACACCGAAGAAAAACTACTATATAGTAACTTAAAACCCCCATACCATTTCATTACTTTACTTATAATGGTTTGGGACACCTGGGACCATCACTTGACAAAAACCTCCAGGGGACCATGACACAATGTCCCAAGATTGTGTCATGGGACAGGAATTCACAAAACGTCCCCGGGATGGGACAAACAGGGAACTAGACAAAATGACCATGACACAATGTCCCAAGAACGTGGAAACTATAAAAATGTCCCCCAGAGAACGTGACATCCTGAGGATCCTAAGGATTAGTCAAATTAAAGTCCTGAGAGCATCCTAAAAAGATCCTGACATGGTCCTCAGTGAGGTCCTGGTAACTTACAGGGAACTAAACAAAGTCCCCCAGAGAATGTTCTCTTGGGACAATCACTCAACTTTCTTAGATAAAGTTGCGACGAAACCCTTAAGGGACCTAATGGGAATGTCGTCGAATGTCGTCAGGACATCCTGTGTTTGCTGGGAAGTAGCAAGAGATTCCTCTTTGACAGTCAAATAAGAAACATGAAATACTGTATGACATGTTTCAAATAACTTTAACGTATGTTATATAGTTCACCAGTCCAGTCTGTGGTTTGTGCACTCACTGATGGCAAGTGTCTTGTATTACTGAATGGCAATACACCACACATTTTTTCAGAGCCAACATTGAAAAATGTCTAAGACTAGAATCCAATCAGGCCACAGCGGTCCCTTGGTTAATAACAGTCCCTTGCTTCAGTCTGCTTATGTTATATTTCCAGGAGTGTTCTGTCTACCGTATAATTGATCGACTCACTAACTAATATACTGTGCAGTATAATGGATTAAGTCTGTTCCCACTCCACAGATTTGGTGCACATTTGAGCTAAAAACATTTTTAAAAATCTAAAATTTGAAATGCAGGGAGGGATAAACAACCCTCAGAGGAACTCAGAGAACATAGCTATTATGCAAATTATAAAGAAATCGGTACTTTTGACTTTCTTAGCAAGGCTTGTTGAAAGCAATCAAGCAGAGATGCAGAACCCCAAAGTAGACATGGTAAACAAACTTAATTATGCATGTAAAATCTTAACACTCCCCACCAACCCCGTCCCCCTGTCTGCCAAAGCTGTCGCCCCGCCTTGTACAACCGTCCCTTAGCTGTGGAGTCAGCAAGCTAATCTAATCAAGCATGTGCTGTAGGGAGAACCTTTGGAGATATTTCATATTTTTGTATGTAATGTTATTAGTTGTGTGAGTTTGTTCTCCCGTTCTTTATCTTTGCAGACCTAGAGGGCTGCTTCAATCAACAATTCATTTGAGTTGGCTCTAACTTTCAGTTGATGCAGTTCAATTTGTTATATATTTTTTTCCTGAATACATGCTCCCAATACCCTGGTTCCATATAAAACTCCTAGTCCATACCACTATGAAAGACTCCACCTTATCCAACTGTTGAAGGAAACCTGTACTGTAGATGTTATGCTGAATGTGCAAGTGCCCAGAGGCTATTTTTAGGAGACTGATAATCTACAATCAAGACTGGGCTAACGCTAAGTGACAATATGCTAATGTCTTCAAATATTTGTTTACCATCTGCCCTTGGTGAGAACAGTAAGCCCCTCAGGCCTCTACACTGCACATCCTTTGGATACAGTAAATGTCTGTCGTGATTCAGTGTTACTGTGTGTCTGGACCAAGCTGCCCGCCGTGATGACGCATCAGTTTTTACCATAGCTGGCGGACATTTGTGAACTTTGTTAGAGTCACACAAAACAGCAGAGAAACATTTTGTGACCCCCTCCTTGTAAAAATATGTCTTGATGACAGAAAGACCAAATCTGAATTAATAACAGCACAATAGAGTTTCAGTCAGACTAAATTAGTGATAAACCATTTAAGACCCCAAAGGATCAGATTTTAAAAAAAATATCTCCTGAGTAAATTCAATGGTATTCACCCCAGACTGACATTTCAACCCTGATTAAAGCCACGTTTAATGTTAAAAGAAAGGTCAGATCTGGGTCATTCTCTGTGGTGTAATTTAATATGCTCTGAGCAATCAGAGTCCTCCGTTCCTCTAAGACTAAGTTATAATTACTTGGTCAACATTGAGAGGACATTTAACCATAGTAGAGTTTTACACAGGGGGAAAGTTGGCAATACGGGAAGTTGGCGAGATGGCTAATATGATTAATGGATGGATGCACGACACTCAGGCCTCATACTTAAATCAGGGAAGAGTGAGAGTTATGCTGAGGTGTGAGAATGTCCTAAAATGGGCACCATACTATCCGTTAAATTGTGAATGTGATTTTAGATGAGAAAGTAAGACTGACCAGACATTAGTGGGGTGCAGATATTTAACCTGTTGATGCATGTCTACTCTGTTGTTGTGTCCTGCAGTTATTGATCAAACAAAAGAGGGTAGAAATGTAAGCGATTTCATTGTCGTTCAGCTCAGGCTGGCCTTTAGTTGAAATCTTATTTAAAAGTATCAGAGCATTTTCCTGCCAGTCATCAAGTCAAAATGTCAGAGAAAATGGGCACCTTTTCACCAAGTACAGAGAAAATTCAAACGAGGTAATCAAACATTTAAGGGGCCTAGTAACTTGACTTTTTCTACTCGTAGACCTGATACTTACCATTCATTACATGTTCAGCTTAACCCCAAGGCTGTCTGAAAGACAGAGTTGATGTGACTGTCTGGGTATCAAACCTGTCCTGTCTGTGCACCTCATGCCTTAGCCCGCTGAGCTAAAGCCAAGTATTTAAGTAAGTAAGTAAGTAGCTTAGGTTGATATGAGTTTTTGATGTATTTATTATTTGGATTGCTGGTTAACAGGCTGAAATACTGTAAATCACATTGGATTTGCTCAAATAACATAGTCCAGTTAATGCTTTGGAACTAGCAGCACTACTGCCTGATCAACTATGCTAGTGCTGTCCAGTTCTTTTCACAAAATGCAATTGGTTGACACATAAATAGATATTTCCACCTGGGATAGTGTAACCCATTTTCTACCCGTTCAACAATGTTTGTCACAGACATTAGGTGAGATTAGGCAACAATCTGGCTCGTTTAACATGTATTGGTGCAGTTTGTGGACAATTTTCTGTAATGGAGGATAAGAGGAATCTGTAGATGTAAAAAGTATTGTGTGAGATATACACCATCCTCGGAGGGCTTTTTATACAGTTAGTTGGTTTACTGCTATTTCCCCCCTAAAGCATTGTTCCAGGCTTTTTTAAATTGCCTCCCGTCATTGTCCGATGGACGTAGACAATCAGGGAGGGAGTTAGCTGTAGCTCAGCACTTGGAGCCGTATTCACTCAAGCCTATCTTAATTGCGATCTCTTTACACAGCCCTGTAGAACCTATCGAATCTCATCTCTTCGAAGTCGATGCCTTTTCAAACAAAGTGCAGTCACACCCAAATGAGTACAAATTCATTGAAGAAGAAAAAGAAGAAGGAGAAGGAAAATAGATTTGATTAAAACACGCTTCTGGGATTACTTGATCTTATCCCAATATTTGACCTAGTGGGCTACTTTTAGAGTTAATGTTTCTCTGGAATGCTACAGCAGTTGACCCAATCAAATAGCTTCTGAAACACTCCTTAGATAAGTTGTATCACTTTAGATAACAGCATAGTAAAGCAAAATATAGAATTGCATCTCCCACACATTAGACATAAAGTAGTCATTATCCATTACTCCCACCCAGAGGTCCTCAGCTGTCTAACCTTAATGATCCGCTGCGACCAATGGAGACCATTATAGGGCGCCATTGTGGTCTTTCCACTTCTAAAAACATACACTACATGACCAAAAGTATGTGGAACCTGCTCAACGAACGTCTCATTCCAAAACCATGGGCATTAATATGGAGTTGGTCCCCCCTTTTGCTGCTATAACAGCCTCCACTGTTCTGGGAAGGCTTTCCACAAGATGTTGGAACATTGCTGTGGGGATTTGCTTCCATTCAGCCACAAGAGCATTAGTGAGGTTGGGCACTGGTATTAGGCGATTAGGCATGGCTTGCAGCCGGGGCTCTAATTCATCTCAAACCATGATAAATAGCCCCAGACCATTATTCCTCCCCCACCAAACTTAAAAGTTGGCACTATGCTTTGGGGCAGGTAGCGTTCTCCTGGCATCCACCAAACACAGATTTGTCCATTGGACTGCCAGATAGTGAATCGTGATTCATCACTCCAGAGAATGCATTTCCACTGATGTAGAGTTCAATGGCGGCGAGATATACACCACTCCAGTCAACGCTTGGCATTACGTATGGTGATCTTAGGCTTGTGTGTGGCTGCTCGGCCAGGAAATAACAGTTATTGTGCTGACTTTGCTTCCAGAGGCAGTTTGGAACTCGGTAGTGAGTGTAGCAACCGAGGACAGACTATTTTTACGTGCAACACGCTTCTGCACTAGGCGGTCCCATTCTGTGAGCTTGTGTGGCTTACCACTTTGAGGCTGAGCCGTTGTTGGTTCTGGACGTTTCCACTTCACAATAAAAGCACTTACATTTGACCGGGGCAGTTTTAGCTGGGCAGAAATTTAACGAACTGACTTGTTGGAAATGCCACGTTAAAAGTCACTGAGCTCTTCAGTAAGGCTATTCTACTGCCAATGTTTGTCTATGGAGATTGTATGGCTGTGGACTCGATTATATACTCCTGTCAGCAGTGGGTGTGGCTGAAATAGCCAAATCCACATACTTTTGTATATATAGTGTACATAGCATTCTTTCACACGTATGTTTTTCTTTCACGCGTATGTTCCCTGCTGGGTTTCATAGTCCTTGCCCCATTTACTGGAATGACTTCTTACTTGGTCAATTATGCTCTGATGCATGTCAAGGCTGCCATGTAGCAAAACATGGATAAAATCTGTTTGCATCAATATATGATGCTATGTTCATGCTAGGGGACTGAAGTGATTCTCCGTGGTTCCTCTGTGAGTGCTACACTGATCAAATGAACTGCATGTGTTTGCATGCTAACATATCTAGTGATCATTGTCATTCCAAAGACAGCACTAAGAGAAAAAGTGTTGTGTGTGGTGAAAAAAACTATTATAAAAAATGCAGTCCATGTTTATGTGTAGTAATCGAATGATAGACTAGCCTTTTAGGCACATACTGGTAAGTCAGATTTCTGCCTGGGAGATGTGAGTTTGACCCGGTGGTGAGAAGGGGTTTGATCGGGCTGATACCCGGATGATAGTATGACTCAATGTCCCGTCTCCCTTAACCCCTCTGCTGTCTGTCTGCACTCCTCCCACCGCTGTCTGTCACCCACTGCTCCATTATTGATGTTTTTCATATCCCCTATCCATCCTGGGGCATCACTGTCAGAGCTATCTCTATCTCTGGCTCTCTCGTACACTTTTTCACCCTCCCGCATTCTCTCTGACTCTGTCTTTAGTTTTTTTGTTGTCTCTCTTTCTCTCTCTCTCTCTCTCTCTCTCTCTCTCTCTCTCTCTCTCGCTCTCTCGCTCTCTCTCTCTCTCTCTCTCTTTCTTTCTCTCTCTCTCTCTCTCTCTCTCTCTCTCTCTCTCTCTCTCTCTCTCTCTCTCTCTCTCTCTCTCTTTCTTTCTCTCTCTCTCTCTCTCTCTCTCTCTCTCTCTCTCTATTTCTCTCTCTCTATTTCTCTCTCTCTCTCTCTCTCGCTCTCTCTTTCTCTCTCTCTCTCTCTTTCTCTCTCATGTCCACTAACATTTTGAAGACATAATGAAAAGTAAATGGTCAGGGAAATATTACAGCAACAATAACACTCTGACTTTGTTTAAAACAGGGCACTCAGTCCATTCAGATTCATGGTAGAGCCTGGTTCATAATAAGAGACCTTATTATCATTGGAAATCTTCAAAAGGCTCCTCAACATTGAAAATATTGGGATTTTAATTATTAATTTCCCCCCAAATATAACAATCTAATTCCGCACCTTTCAGTTGTCCATTATTCATATTCTACTATCTCAGCCTGTCTCAAAATGTTATCAAATGTGAGGCATAATAATCCATATTGGAATTATTACAATGAAATATCTATCCTATTACTTGGTTATTACATATTTACAAGGGCACTAATCGAAAGTGCTACTCCAGTTTTATTATGCTGTTAAGTAACTACCCACAAAACGGGCCCAACCACCTTAACAAGTACATTAGAGCTATGACATTTTAATCCTGACATTGTTGTTCCCTCAGTTTTAAACAAACTGATAGGCTACCTTCGTAGACGTCACAATATCAAAATTCCTGAGCACTGCATTTAGACTTTCTCTTTAATGCAGATATTTGAAAAACCTTATCTGTGTTTCCCACAAAGGTTTCAGAGTGAACTGGAACAAATGGAGAGGTAGGCTAATGAGTCCTGTGGGAGGCAGGCTCTAATGGTTCTCACCCTGATGGCTTCCAACTCCAACGCTGGGGCTCCAGACTGCAGACTGGAGGACAGGGTAGGCAGAGGACAGGACAGACACAACAACAGAGACAGAATCATTGTCAACAGAACACCCAATGTGTGAATCCAACACCAGTGTTCTGTTCCAACAGTGTTCTATTCCAGAATGTTCTCTCTATTCTGTTCCAGAATCATCATGGCCCTCAAAACCATCATGGTCACCTAATAATCCCCAGTTTACAATTGGCTCATTCATCCCCCTCCTCTCCCCTGTAACTATTCCCCAGGTCGTTGCTGCAAATGAGAACGTGTTCTCAGTCAACTTACCTGGTAAAATAACGGTAAAATAAAAAAATAAAAAAATAAACACAGCTTACCCCTCAGAAACTAGCTAGTATATCAGGGGTGGCAATTCAATTCAATACAGCCAATCTGTGCATAGGCCAAAATAAAGAATTCAATATTGTAGGTGGCTGGAGTGGCTGGAGTTCTGCAACTGCCTCCAAAATCATTGAAATAAAAGGTCACAAAAGACTGCTGCTAGTTAAAAATGTTTGGATGTACTCTAGGAATACTGGAGAGGATTTACTGATGCTTGTCCAGTTTCCGTTTGGCAACATTACTGATAATCAATTTACTGTCGTTTTCTTCTCGATTTGCTTGGTTAACTGGAGACAAAGCAACATCCCAAAAGGTGAACATTCCATCTAACCATGACAATGTTGTACAGCTCAAATGCTCCTCAGCCAATTACAATCTAAAATTCCAGAAAGCTGAACT
The DNA here is from genome assembly GCF_029448725.1 of Salvelinus fontinalis. Taxonomy (NCBI): domain Eukaryota; kingdom Metazoa; phylum Chordata; class Actinopteri; order Salmoniformes; family Salmonidae; genus Salvelinus; species Salvelinus fontinalis. Next base: position 8,806,639 of record NC_074666.1, on the reverse strand, counting down.
GCAACTCTTCGTGTTTTCTATCTATTAATTCATTACAATTAAACATAAGTGGGTTATAAAGATCACACATTGATCACAGAGTCCATTCCACATCTTTACTGTTAAGCCAATAACAAATAAAGACAAACCCCCATACATTTTAGAAAAAGGCTGTAATGCAACAAAATGTTGAAAGAGTCAAGGCGTCTGATTACCTTCCGAATGCATTGCAGGACAGACAGAGGAGCCCCTTCTGACTAATACAGGATTCTGGAAGGTGTGTTGGCTGACCTGCCAACCGCTGACCTGCTTACCCCTCAACACACGTATTCACACACACATACTTTTTCCAAACCTTTCTAATGACCTGCCACTGGCTCGGAGTGAAGCCTGTGTGTCTATGTATGCGGATGAGTCAACACTATACATGTTAGCTACTACAGTGACTGAAATCACTGCAACACTTAACAAAGAGTTGCGGTCAGTTTCAGAATGGATGGCAAGAAATATGTCAGTACTAAATACTTCAAAAACGAAAAGCCTTTTATTTGTGACAAATCATTCACTAAACCCAAAACCTCAACTAAATATTGTAATGAATGTGAAAATTGAGCAAGTCGAGGAGACTAATAGACTGCTTGGACTAACCCTGGATTGTAAAACTATTATGGTCAAAACATATTGATGCAACTGCAGCTAAGATGGGGAGAGCCATGTCCATAATAAAGCGCTGCTCTGCCTTCTTAACAACACTATCAACAAAGCAAGTCCTACAGGCCCTAGTTTTGTCGCACCTCGATTACTGCCCAATCGTGTGGTCAGCTGCCACAAAGAGGGACTTGGGAAAATAATAATAATAATATTCATGTAAATCTCTCACCGCTCAAAGTGGAGGAGAGATTGACTTCATCACTATTTGTTTTTTGTATTGACATTTTGAATGCACAGAGTTATCTGTTTAAAAGTGTCACGTTCCTGACCTGTTTTCCTTGTTTTTGTATGTGTTTAGTTGGTCGGGCGTGAGTTGGGGTGGGCATTCTATGTTATGTGTTTCTATGTTGGGTTAAATGTGTTGCCTGATATGGTTCTCAATTAGAGGCAGGTGTTTGACGTTTCCTCTGATTGAGAACCATATTAAGGTAGGCTGTTCTCACTGTTTGTTTGTGGGTGATTGTTCCTGTGTCTGTGTTTACCACACGGGACTGTTTCGTGTTTTCGTTCGTTTGTGTAGTCTGTACCTGTTCGTGCGTTCTTCGTGTATATGTAAGTTCTCAAGTTCAGGTCTGTCTACGTCGTTTGTTATTTTGGAATCAATTCAAGTGTTTTTTCGTGTTCGTCTTGTCGTTAATAAATATTCATTATGTCTTCATTCAACGCTGCGTTTTGGTCCGACCCTCATCCGAGGAGGAGGAATTAGACAGCCGTTACAAAAAGACTAGCACACAGCTCGGAGACCGATGCATACCCAACAAGACATGCCACCAGAGGTCTCTTCACAGTCCCCAAGTCCAGAACAGACTATGGGAGGCGCACAGTACTATGTGCATGTAGAGCCATGACTGCATGGAACTCTATTCCTCATCAAGGACCTCACAAAAGCAGTAAAATCAGATTTAAAAACAGATAAAAATACACCTTATGGAACAGTGAGGACTGTGAAGAGTCACACACACATACAAACACACATAACGTACACACTATACACACACGTACACCTGGATTGTGGTATGTACTGTAGTCAGTAGTGGAAAAAATACCCAATTGTCATACTTAAGTTAAAGTAAAGATACCTTAAAATAAAATGACTCAAGTAAAAGTGAAAGTCACCCAGTAAAATACTACTTGAGTAAAAGTCTAAAAGTATTTGGTTTTAAATATACTTTAGTATCAAAAGTAAATGTAATCGCTAAAATATAATTAAGTATTTTTAAGATGGCGCCGGAGAAGATGGCAGACTTTTTACGTTCCCCCAGCCGATTGGGTTTTTTGTTTGTTTATTTGTGTTGTTTGTAACTTATTTTTGTACTTATTTTGTACATAATGTTGCCGCTACCGTCTATTATAACCGAAAATAACTTCTAGACTTCAGGACTGTAATTACTCACCACGGACTAGCAGAATCCTCTTTTTCCTTTCACGACTCTGACGAGCCCGACGTGAAGGATACACTGCTTCCTCGGGAACAGGCCCCGATCCCGTGATCTGCGTGAAGAGGAAGTAGAGAAAGAGGGACAGAAGGTCGGGCTGCCATCTGAGAATTCGTAGACGATCGAATAAACCCCCACTTCCCTCCATTCTTCTAGCAAATGTGCACTCTTTGGACAATAAATCGACGAGTTACACGGAAGATTAAACTACCAATGGGAGATTTAAAAACTGTAACATCATATGCTTCACGGAGTCGTGGCTGAACGACAACAACATCAACATACAGCTGGCTGGTTATACAATTTCCCGGCAGGATAGAACAGTGGCGTCTGGTAAGACAAGGGGCGGCGGTCTATGTATTTTTGTAAACAACAGCTGATGCACGATAACTAAGGAAGTCTCAAGCTATTGCTCACCTGAGGTAGAGTATATCATGATAAGCTGTAGACCACACTACCTACTGAGAGAGTTTTTATCTGTATTCTTTGTAGCTGTTTACATACCACCACAGTCAGCAGCTGGCACTAAGACAGCATTGAATGAGCTGTATTCCACCAAAAAGTAAACAAGAAAACGCTCACCCAGAGGCGGCACTCCTAGTAGCCAGGGACTTTAATGCAGGGAAACTTAAATACGGTGCACCAAATTCCTATCAGCATGTTAAATGTGGAACCAGAGGAAAAAGAACTCTGGACCAACTATACTCCACACACAGAGATGCATACAAAGCTCTCCCTCACCCTCCATTTGCAAATCTGACCATAATTCTATCCTCTTGATTCCTGCTTTCAAGCACCAGGGACTAGATCAATAAAAAAGTTGTCAGAGGAAGCAGATGCTGAGCTACAGGACTGTTGTGCTAGCACAGACTGGAAAATGTTCCGGGATTCCTCCAATGGCATTGAGCAGTACATCACATAAGTCATTGGCTTCAACAATAAGTGCATCGATGACATTGTCCCCACAGTGACCGTACGTACATACACCAACCAGAAGCCATGGATTACAGGCAGCATCCGCACTGAGCTAAAGGCTAGAGCTGCCGCTTTCAAGGAAGTTTGTAAGAAATCCCACTGTCCGTCCGATGAACCTTCAAACAAGCAAAGCGTCAATACAGGACTAAGATCGAATCGTACCATTACAGACTACAAAGGGAAGCATAGCCGAGAGCTGCCAAGTGACTTGAGCCTACCAGACGAGCTAAACTACTTCTACGCTCGCTTCGAGGCAAATACCACTAAAATATGCATGAGAGCACCAGCTGTTCTGGAAGACTGTGTGATCATGCTCACCGCAGCTGATGTGAGTAAGACCTTTATACAGGTCAACATTCACAAGGCCGCAGGGCCAGACGGATTACCAGGACGTGTACTGTGAGCATGCGCTGACCAACTGCCAAGTGTCTTCACTGACATGTTCAACCTCTCCTTGTCCGAGTCTGTAATACCAACATGTTTTAAGCAGACCACCATAGTCCCTGTGCCCAGGAACACTAAGGAAACCTGCCTAAATGACTACCGACCCATAGCACTCACGTCTGTAGCCATGAAGGGCTTTGAAAGGCTGGTCATGACTCACATCAACACCATCATCCCAATTTGCATACCGCCCCAACAGATCCACAGATGATGCAATCTCTATTGCACTCCAAACTGACGTTTCCCACCTGGACAAAAGGAACACCTATGTGAAAATGCTATTCATTGACTACAGCTCAGCATTCAACACCATAAGCTATATAGCTAAGCAATAAGCTAAGGACCCTGGGACTAAACATCTCCCTCTGCAACTGGATCCTGGACTTCCTGACAGGCCGCCCCCAGGTGGTAAGGGTAGGTAACAATACATCCGCCACGCTGATTCTCAACACGGGGGCCCCTCAGGGGTGCGTGCTCAGTCCCCTCCTGTACTCCCTGTTCACTCATGACTGCACGGCCAGGCACGACTCCAACACATAATTAAATTTGCCGATGACACAACAGTGGCAAGCCTGATCACCGACAACGATGAGACAGCCTATAGGGAGGAGGTCAGAGACCTGGCCGTGTGGTGCAAGGACAACAACCTCTCCCTCAATGTGATCAAGACAAAGGAGATTATTGTGGGCTACAGGACAAAGGGGACCGAGCACGCCCCCATTCTCATCGACTGTTGCCATACCAGGCAGTGATGCAAACAGTCAGCATGCTCTTAAAACTTCTTATGGCTGCATCCCGCTACCGGGATCGATATGACAGCAGCCAGATAAAGTGCAGGGCGCCAAATTCAAAAAACAGAAATCTCATAATTAAAATTCCTCAAACATACATGTGTCTTATATAATTTTAAAGGTATTCTTGTTGTTAATCCCACCAAAGTGTCCGATTTCAAATATACTTTTCAGTGAAAGCACTACAAACGATTATGTTAGGTCACCATCAAACCACAATAAGCACAGACATTTTTCCAGCGAAAGATAGCAGTCAGAAAAAGTAGAAATAGAGATAAGATTAATCACTAACCTTTGATTATCTTCATCAGATGACACTCATATGACTTCATGTTACACAATAAAATACATGCATGTTTTGTTTGATAAAGTTCATATTTATAACAAAAAATCTGAGTTTACATTGGTGCGTTAGATTCACTAGTTGCAAAAACATCAAGTGATTTTGCATAGCCACATCGTTTCAACAGAAATACTCATCATAAATGTAGATGATAATACAAGTTATACACATGGAATTATAGATATACCTCTCCTTAATGCAACCGCTGTGTCAGATTTCAAAAACACTTTTCGGAAAAAGCAAATCATGCAATAATCTGAGACGGAGCTCAGAACAATAGCCAAATTTGCTGCCATGTTGGACTCAACAGAAACCAGAAAATACATGATAAATGTTTCCTTACCTTTGATGAACTTCATCAGAATGCAGTCCTAGGAATCCCAGGTCCACAATAAATGCTTGATTTGTTCGATAATGTCCGTTATTTATGTCCAATTAGCTACTTTGGTTCGTGCCTTCGGTAAACAATTCCAAAGTCAGAAAGCGCCTCCACTATAACGTGACGAAATGTCCAAAAGTTCCGTTACAGTCAGTAGAAACATGTCAAACGATGTACTGAATCAATCTTTAGAATGTTGTTAACATACATCTTGAATAACGTTCCAACCGGAGAATTAGATTGACTTCAGAAGAGAGGTGGAACGGACGTCCTCCTCATGTGAAGGCGCATGATGAATGTGTGATCAGCCCGTGGAAGTGATTACTCATTCCTGTCTCCTTCGGCCCCCCTTCACATTAGAGTCATCAGACAAAGTTCTGAAAACTCATCTCTATCTCGCTGTCATTTCAATTCAGAGCATGGTTGAAAATCTGACACCTCAGAAACGATTCAAACAGGAAGTGGAACTTCTCAGGTTTTTGCCTGCCATATGAGTTCTGTTATACTCACAGACATAATTCAAACAGTTTTAGAAACTTCAGAGTGTTTTCTATCCAATATGAATAACACTATGCATATATTAGCAACTGGGACTAAGGAGCAGGCCGTTTAATATGGGCACCTCTGTGCACCTTTCATCCAAGCTACTCAATACTGCCCCTGCAGCCATAAGAAGTTAGTGGGCTGCAGTGGAGCAGGTTGAGAGCTTCAAGTTCCTTGGTCTCCACATTACCAACAAGCTAACATGGACCAAGCACAGCTAGACAGTCATGAAGAGGGCAAGACAAAACGTATTCCCCCTCAGGAGACTGAAAAGATTTAGCATGGGTCCTCATATCCTTAAAAGGTTCCACAGCAGCACCATTAAGAGCATGCTGACTGTTTGCATCACTGCCTGGTATGCAAATGCTCGGCTTTCCGACCGCAAGGCACTACAGAGGGTAGTGCGAATGGCCCAGTACATCACTGGGGCCAAACTTCCTGCCATCCAGGACCTCTATACCAGAAGGTGTCAGAGGAAGGCCCTAAAAATTGTCAAAGACTCCAGCCACCCTAGTCATAGACTGTTCTCTCTGCTACTGCACAGCAAGCGGTACCGGAGCACCAAGTCGAGGTCCAAGAGCCTTCTAAACAGATTCTACCCCCAAGCCATAAGACTCCTGCACATCCAGTCAAATAGCCCAGAATATTTGCAATGCCCCCCCCCCCCATCACCTCTTACCCTCGCTACTCTCTGTTGTCATCTATGCATAGTCACTTTAATAACTCTACCTACATGTACATATTACCTCAAATAACCGGTGCCCCCGCACATTGACTCTGTATCGGTACCCCCCTGTATATAGTCTCGCTATTGTTATTTCACTGCTGCACTTTAATTACTTGTTACTTTTATCTCTTATTCTTATCTGTATTTGTTTTAACTGCATTGTTGGTTATGGGCTCGTAAGTAAGCATTTCACTGTTGTATTCGGCACATGTGACTAATACAATTTCATTTATTTGATTTGAATTATCAAAAGTAAAAGTATAAATCATTTCATATTCCTTATGTTAAGCAACCCAGATGGCACAATTTTCTTCTTATTATTTAAATTTACGGATAGCCAGGGGTACACTTTAACAGTCAGATATAATTTACAAACACAGCATTCATTTTGTTTTTAGTGAATCTGCCAGATCAGAGGCAGTAGGTGTAACGGATGTGAAATGGCTAGCTAGTTAGCGGGTACGCGCTAGTAGCATTTCAATCAGTTACGTCACTTGCTCTGAGACTTTAAGTAGGGTTTCCCCTTGCTCTGCAACGGCCGCGGCTTTTGTGGAGCGATGGGTAACGCTGCTTTGTGGGTGACTGTTGTTGATGTGTGCAGAGGGTCCCTGGATCGCGCCCGTGTCGGGGCGAGGGGACGTACTAAAGTTATACTGTTACATAGGGATGACCAGGGATGTTCTCTTGATAAGTGTGTGAGTTTACAATTGGCTCTTTCATCCCCCTCCTCTCCCCTGTAACTATTCCCCAGGTTGTTGCTGCAAATGAGAACGTGTTCTCAGTCAACTTACCTGGTACAATAACGGTAAAATAAAAAATAAAAAATAAAATTAGATAATTTTCCTGTCCTGCTAAGCATTCAAAATGTAACGAGTACTTTTGGGTGTCAGGGAAAATGTATGGAGTAACAAGTACATTATTTTCTTTAGGAATGTAGTGGAATAAAAGTAAAAGTTGTCAAAAATATAAATAGTAAAGTAAAGAACAGATACCCCCCAAAAACTTCTTAAGTAGTACTTTAATGTATTTTTACTTAAGTACTTTACAGCACTGGTTGTAGGAGAGTAGTGGCCCAAGGCCACACACTTTATGTGTTGTGAAATCTGTTGGAAAATGTATTTTAATGTTTGAACATTTTATTATAGTGTGCTGTATTTTACTGCCTTAATTTTTGCTGGACTCCAGGAAGAGTAGCTGCTGCCCTGCTGCCCTGGCTGACCTGCTGCCCTGGCTGCCCTGCTGCCCTGCTGCCCTGTTGCCCTGCTGCCCTGCTGCCCTGCTGCCCTGGCTGCCCTGCTGCCCTGCTGCCCTGCTGCCCTGCTGCCCTGGCAGCAGCTAATGGGGATCCATAATAAATACAAATACACCTACACAGAAGTACACACACACTTCACTGTTTGAAATTCCTGCCTCTATGTCATCCCATGTTCCTCTGCTTGACAGCCATCCAGATAGTATGAGTGAGAAATGAAGCTGACAGAGAGAGAATGCAAACACTTAGACTAAACCTTTCGCATCCACGCCAGAAAAAACAACAACTTTGAATGTCACTGAGTTTGGAGGACAATATCTCGAGCCAAAACAAAAGCTAATCCTTTCTTTATTGTTTGCCGTTATAAGACAAACTTCCAACTTTCATGTTCGTACATCAATAGTGTTTGCTAACAAAGACCAACAATCTGCCAGGCTAATATTTGCTTTTATACAAATATTTTCCAGACATGAATTTGAATATATCAACTGCCAAAAATGTTGCACATCTTTTCAGACAGTGTGTGTAGGTGTCTTTCTGTGTGCAACTGAATATTTGTGTACAATGCTTCTTTGAAATATTGTCATCTCCATCAGAATTTAGCCTTTTCGTGGACACTTATCACTCTTCTCCAAAGGTGAATGTCTGTCAAACTCATTCATCATCACTGTGATCTTCAGCTGTATAGACAGAAATATACATATCCCCAATGCCTCGCCAAGGGTCTCTGATCTGAGCTCCAGGTCGAGACTGGGTTCAAGGACTATTTGAAATGTTTAAAATAGTCTACAATGCCTGGAGTGCAAGATTGACAGGTTTAGATTTTTTGTGACTATTCTATTGGTTCCATTGTGCCAGGCAAGCTCAATCATGTCCAGAAAAAATATTAAAATGGTAATTGAACCCAGGTCTGGTCTGTGAGTCCACAATCAGAATATCTGAGTTCTCTATCCATGGAAGTCACAGTGCCAACTCTGAAAAGCTTACATTAAACCCATCTCCTAAAGTCCACTCCTTTAGTGCCGGCCTTTTACATTTAGAGGCAAAGAAGAAATTTAGTTGGAGCAGAATTTTTACAGTGTGCATCCTATTTGGGCCATTGGCACTGTGGCCTAGACAATAGAAAGATTGTGTGCACTATGGCACTTTCTTTGCCTCAAAACAAAATGCATGTTAGATGAGTTCTTGCTGATTAAACGGGAGATGTATTGTAGAAGACGTGGCTGAGATTAGATGAGATGTTTGCCAGAACGGGTCAGGCTACTCAGGCCACATCGTAATGATAGCACTTACAGTGGTTAGCTAGCTACCTACTGCAGAGTATAAAAGCTCAACATTTTACTGCACTGGGCTAAATCAGGGTCACACGGAGTGATTATTGGTCTACACTAAAAATGTACACTACATGGCCAAAAGTATTCTAATTTGCTTGATTTAGTCACTAGTCTGGTCTCAGAGCATTTTGTATTATTCTGTACGTAAATCCGAGAGACTCCATTTAGTATGATATGTTACATTTGGTATGGTTACGTAAGACAGATGGTTACATAAGGCAACATGGAAGTAGGGTTGATGGGTGGGCGTATAACGTAAACATCTTTATAATTTTAGCTAATTGGCAACTTTTCAACTACTTGCTACTTTTTAGCTACACTACATGACCAAAAGTATGTGGACACCTGCTCGTCAAAACTCATTCCAAAATCATTAGCATTCATTTGGATTTCGTCCCACCTTTGCTGCTATAACAGCCTCCACTCTTCTGGGAAGGCTTTCCACGATGTTGGAACATTGCTGCGGGAACTTGCTTCCATTCAGCCGCAAGAGCATTAGTGAGGTCGGGCACTGATGTTGGGAGATTAGGTATGGCTCGCACTCAGTGTTCCAATTCATCCCAAAGGTGTTAGATGGGGTTGAGTCAGGGCTCTGTGCAGGCCAGTCAAGTTCTTCCACACCGATCTCGACAAACCATGTCTGTATCGACCTCGCTTTGTGCACGTGGGCATTGTTATGCTGAAACATGAAAGGGCCTTCTCAAACTGGTGTCACAAAGTTGGAAGCACAGAATCGGCTAGAATGTCATTGTATGCTGTAGCATGAGATTTCACTTCACTGGAAGTAAGGGGCCTAGCCTGAACCATGAAAACAGCCCCAGACAATTATTCCTCCTCCACCAAACTTGACAGTTGGCACTATGCATTGGGGCAGTTAGCTTTACACTCCAGACGACGCTTGGCATTGATCTCAGGCTTGTGTGCGGCTGCTCGCCCATGGAAACCCATGGAAACCCACTTTATTATTTTTACGCACTACGCGCTTCAGCACTCGGAGGTCCGGTTCTGTGAGCTTGTGTGGCCTACCACTTTGCGGTTGAGCCGTTGTTGCTCCTACAGTAGATGTTTCCCCTTCACAATAACAGCACTTAAAGTTGACCGGGGCAACTCTTTGAAACAAAAGTATACACCTCATACACATGGTTATAAGCTTAAAAAAATAAGACTCCTGTACCTTGTCAGATATAGACATTTTGAGTTTACATGCCAATATTAGACTTTAAATACAACACAGAAGACTGAAATATAACAAAACACAAAATAAAAAAATTAAACATTCTTTATGAATTATGAAATAATTAAAAATATTCATAACATTCCATAAGGCCAAAGAGGGCGCTTTTGGTCAATGACTGCAGGAAAGGGCTACAGAAAAAGTTATTGCTGCTGTTGTTGCATAGGTTGTGTGTAGAAAACATCTACTCTTTAGTACTTAACAGTAGTGATAAGACTAGCAGTAGTTTAGCTACAGTACCTACATCAGAGCCTAAAGTATAGACAGAATGTTGTTGATGCTACAAAGGTTCTCAAGTGAACACATAAAACATTGAAGACAATTGCAATATCCATAGTTAATGTTGTTTAGTTAACATCTAGGGTTAAGTATTTCATAATAGATAACATAACAATGCTAATAGTCATTACAGAGTCGGAAGAGGTTGGCGCAGTATACTTTTACATGGATTCATTTTCTCATATATCTCATACAATATATCTGCATTTGAATTTCGAGTTGTGATGCGTAAATAAAGGCAGTGGTGCATTCATTGACCACTGAAAAGCATTATTAGATACGCCTCTCAAGATGAAGGGATTCAGATAACACATCAAAGTTCCTCTACTTTAGATTCTTTAAATGACAAAACTAATCATAATGTTCTGTCATTATAGACTGAGAAAATTCTAAGGCCTTCCGGTGAAGAGCATAGCCTCTAAACCAAATGCAACTCCAGGCTAAGCCACGACTTGCGAGACATCAAATGAATTTCATGCACTGCAATCTTCCAAGGACAGATATTTTCCATTGTGGTAATCTCACACACACAAGTGCAGTCAAATGTGTTATCAGTGGGGACTGTGGAACGCTTCAGAACAGCAGAGCCAGGTAATGACTTTGGACAATCTCTCACACAACTTTGATATTTCTCGCAGGTAAAACAAACCTCGGAAAAACCTGTTACCGTAAAACTTCTCTAAAGAAGCATTACCTTTCTCTGTATTTAATGCTTACATGTACACATGCCGCTGCCTGGGAATTATCGATGAAAACCTGAACCAAAGCTTCCCTGATGTCGAATCAAATGACATAGCTTCCTATGGAATGTCATGCACCATTGCTTTATACGGACCAGCTGATTTCAAGATCAAAGAATCTTATTACATACAAGGTAAGAGAGTGCCTTCAAGATGCAAAACTATCATAACAGCTCCAATAATCATGCTTTACTGTACCTGTAATGACTGAGTGATAGCATGTATCTGTCTCAGTCTGGCTATGACAGGTAAAACCCTAAACCATTTCAAGTCTTCCTCCCTTCCCACGCCCATGTCTGTTTTGTTGACATTCTCCAGAAGCATGTGTGTCGCCCCTTGCGAGCGAGCAGCCGCCCAGATATCTTGTTCTACCCCATGTCATCTGATTGATAATGTTGCCAACGTCTCTCGTGGAGAAATCAGTGGTCTGTGTTAGGGTTAGAGAGATCTGTCACGGTAACCATCCCTATCAGGGGCCTGGGTTAGGGTTAGAGAGGTCTGTCACGGTAACCCTCCCTATCAGGGGTCTGGGTTAGGGTTAGAGAGGTCTGTCACGGTAACCCTCCCTATCAGGGGCCTGGGTTAGGGTTAGAGAGGTCTGTCACGGTAACCCTCCCTATCAGGGGTCTGGGTTAGGGTTAGAGAGGTCTGTCACGGTAACCATCCCTATCAGGGGTCTGGGTTAGGGTTAGAGAGGTCTGTCACGGTAACCCTCCCTATCAGGGGTCTGGGTTAGGATTAGAGAGATCTGTCACGGTAACCCTCCCTATCAGGGGTCTGGGTTAGGATTAGAGAGATCTGTCACGGTAACCCTCCCTATCAGGGGTCTGGGTTAGGGTTAGAGAGGTCTGTCACGGTAACCCTCCCTATCAGGGGTCTGGGTTAGGGTTAGAGAGGTCTGTCACGGTAACCCTCCCTATCAGGGGTCTGGGTTAGGATTAGAGAGATCTGTCACGGTAACCCTCCCTATCAGGGGTCTGGGTTAGGGTTAGAGAGGTCTGTCACGGTAACCCTCCCTATCAGGGGTCTGGGTTAGGGTTAGAGAGGTCTGTCACGGTAACCCTCCCTATCAGGGGTCTGGGTTAGGGTTAGAGAGGTCTATCACGGTAACCCTCCCTATCAGGGGCCTGGGTTAGGGTTAGAGAGGTCTGTCACAGTAACCCTCCCTATCAGGGGTCTGGGTTAGGGTTAGAGAGATCTGTCACGGAGAGATCTGTGGTAGTAAATTATTAGCTCCCTATAAGGGGCCTGCCATGTAGCACATCTGCTTTAGAAGCTTAATTTCCCAAATAGCAAGAACTGCTAGTGTCCCGCACCTCCACAGACACACACACACAGGGAGAGAGAGCGAGATGGATGTTAATCTTCTCACTCTCATGGATGTATAATCAACTAACAATCAGTCAGCTTCCTGCCGTGAAGAACTTGTCTAAAGACATTGACAGGCTTTATTTAGTCATGTGAAACATCAACACCAACAACACACAACAGGATCCAAAACAAAACCATTGTGATGGGAATGGTAAGGCAACTGCATGTCAAATCAAAGGCTGCTTTTCAATCTTAAACATATAACATCCTCCCGATAGGATGTAAAACACAAACACTGTTTTTGAGAAGGGAGCTCTTTATCTTGTCTTGTCCTGATGATACCGCCTAATCCCTCTGAAGGGCACGAGACGAGACTAGACAGTACTGAAGACGAATGGTCTCCAGTCGAGCATGGAGTGTTTGACCATAGCAACTTGATGCTGATGATGAATGAGTGCATCCACCCTGTAGTTAACCGCTTTCATTTGATATTACATATGCATGGAAAGACAGGGTGGGCAAAGGCATGCACAGGCCCACAGTGGATTGGTAGATCGACTTGCCGTCTCATTTTATTTCTAAATCTCCCTCAAGTGCTCTTCACAATACAACACTAATCTTAACAACAGTACTGTACAGCACCCACACTTTTTAAAATGAATGAACTTTTACTATAATCCACTTGACTTGGAAAATCCCTGGGTTTATATACTCAATCACGCAAGTTAATAGTCCATATCTCATCTCTTGCAAACCTTAAACCGTTACACTGTGCCGGTAAAGCAGCTGAGAAGAGATGGTAATGATGGTCTTATTGGGTGGCCGATTCAGAGGCCAGCCAGGGTGAGGGCAGGAAGGTAGCAGACTCATAGTCTTCTGACACGTGTTCCAATAATGTCTCCTTCCTCCTGAAGTGTTCACTTGCTCACTACTCTGTGACGGGATCCTTGAATGGAAGTGAACAAGTGTAAACTCTGGGAGAAATAAGAGATTATTAGGACGCAAACGTGGTCTAAAGCACCACTTCTCTCCTCTAATTACCACATCATGTCAGTAGTCCAGTAATCAGGCTGATTATTAACACACTCTGAGAAGTGGACCGCCCGACCGTTGGCCTTTATTGAACACCTTCTCTTGACATTCAAGAGGCAGAAAGATACCAGGGGAAAATTACAGTAATGAGAGATGACCAGAAACTCAACTCAAACAAGATGAACAATGTATATATAAGGGCACAAGGCGAGACCCATATGCAGACACAGGAGGCAGATCAGGGCAGGGTCAGGAAGAATGGTCAGGCAGGCAGATTCGGTGTCAGGACAGGCAAGGGTGAAAACCAGGAGCTCTAGGAAAAACAGAGGGAAAAATAGGATCTAGGAAATAAACGCTGGTTGACTTGGCAAACAAGGCGAGCTGGCACAGAGAGACAGAAAACACAGAGGTAAATACACCAGGAATGATGAGCGACACCTGGCGGGGGTGGAGACAAACACAGGGACTGGTGAAACAGATCAGGGTGTGACAGTATGTTTTATCTCCCTTCTGTCTTCCCTCAGAAGTACTCTTCTCCCAAATCCTGGTTGAGTCTCAAATGGCACTATATTTCCTCCTCTGTACATTGCACTACTTTTGGCCAGGGCCCATTGGAAAAGTGTACCATTTGGGCAGAGTAATTGTTTCATGAATTATGCTAACTCAGAGAATAACCTACTATACCAGTGGAGTATACTCAGTTGTGTAACCCTTAAAGGGTCCCCTCCTTTCCAGGCAAATTACACATTGTTCATCTTTAATAGATGGTTTCTCACAAATATTCATTATGTTATATTTGTGAGTTAGTACAGTACATATAGCAACTTAATTAAAATGTATATTTTTTATCCTGTTCTACAGGATATTATGATAAATGCTTTAGAAACTTACACAGCAAATTGGCCAGTGTTACCAAGTTTTCATTTTTCAGTGTAATATTTCTAGTGTTGACACGAGTTAAATTAGCTCTGTAAAGAGTTAAATTAACACTCAGTGGTGTAAAATAACCCCAGTGTTGGTGTTATTAACCAGAGTTCAACAAAAACCATGCCCATCATTATCGTATTTCCCAGCATGCTCTGTTGCAGGTATCCGTAGTGGAATACCTGCAGGCGGAGAAGAGGTATTCGTAGTGGACTTCTAGTCCAACTCAGGAGATATGCACACCATCCACCACTTTCAAGTATATTACTCGCTAATGTACAGTCTCTGGATAATAAAGTAGAATAGCTCAGGGTGAGGATCTCCTTCCAGAGAGACATCAGAGATTGTGACATACACTGTTTCACAGAAACATGGATCTATCGGGATATACTGTCACCGTCCATAGAGCCACCTGGGTTCTCAGTATGCGCAGACAGGAATAAAGAACTCTCCGGGAAGAAGAAAGGCGGGGTTGTATGTTTCATGATTAACTACTCATTGTGTGATTGTGATAACATACAGAAACTCACGTCCTTTTGTTCACCCGACCTAGAATACCTCACAATCAAATGCCGACCGTATTACCTCATAAGAGAATTCTCTTCGGTTATAGTCACAGCCGTGTATAATCCCCCTCAAGCCGATAGCACGACGGCCCTCAAAGAACTACACTTTATGCAAACTGGAAACCACATTATCCTTAGGCCGCATTTATTGTAGCTGGGGATTTTAACAAAGCAAATTTGAGGAAAACGCTACCGAAGTTCGACCAACTCATTGACTGTAGTACTCACGCTGTTAAAACATTGGACCCCTGCTACTCAAGATTTCTCAAGACCCTCCCCCACCCTCCCTTAGGCAAATCTGATCATGACTCCATTTATGTCCTCCCTTCCTATAGGCAGAAACTCAAAAAGTACTCATGAAGTGCTTTGAGAGGCTAGTTAACCTGTTTGGGCTGCAGGGGCAGTATTGAGTAGCCGGATAAAAGGTGCCCATTTCAAACGGCCTCATACTCAATTCTTGCTTGTACAATATGCATATTATTATTACTATTGGATAGAAAACACTCTCTAGCTTCTAAAACCGTTTGAAATATATCTGTGAGTAAAACAGAACTCCTTTTGCAGCAAACTTCCTGACAGGAAGTGGAAAATCTGAAATCGATGCTCTGTTCTAGGGCCTGCCTATTAATGTCCTTGATATTTATTAGTATAGATGCACTTCATACGTCTTCCACTAGATGTCGACAGAGAAGAAATGGAGTGAATAACTTGATCTGGGGTTGAACAAAAGCTCTTTGTATGACGTGTCACCAGTTTCCTGTTTTCTGGAGAGCGCGTGAAGGGACCTGGTTTTGCCTTCTGTACAGCTGTCTTTACAGACGACTAATATCTCCGACTTTGATTTTATTTGATACATGTGACAATATCATCGTAAAGTATGTTTTTTCAATATAGATTTATTAGATTATTGAAATTTTTTCGGGACGTTAGGCGTGTTACGTTGTGTGCCTTTGTTCAGGAAGGAGAGCTTCGAGCCACTTTGCTAGCTTTCCGTGCTAATTGACTGGAGAAGAGGATATTCTAAATCCAAACAACGATTGTTCCCGACAAAGGACCCCTTGTACAACATTCTGATGAAAGATCGTCAAAAGTAGGACCCATTTTATGATGCTATTTCATATATCTGTCGAACATGTGAAATAGTCGTTTGCGCCCAGATTTTGGGTACTCTCTCGCTATACCTAAGCTGGATGTCGTAATGAAGTTATTTTTAGAATTCTAACACGGCGATTGCATTAAGAACTAGTGTATCTATCATTTCCTATACAACATATATTTTTTAGTAACGTTTATGTATAGTTATTTGGTCAGAATAGTTGAGTGCCATAAAAATATCCGCACATTCTGGGAAAAAGGTGCTACGTTAACACAATGTATAACCACTGATTTCAGCTCTAAATATGCACATTTTCGAACAAAACATAAGTGTATGTATAACCTGATGTTATAGGACTGTCATCTGATGAAGCTTATCAAGGTTAGTCAAAAATGATATATCTTTTGCTGGTTTATTCGCTATCACTAATGTGCCTATTGCTATCGCTAACGTGCCTTGATGAATGAATGCGGTAGTGTGGTAGGCTATTGTAGTAAGCTAATATAATGCTATATTGTGTTTTCGCTGTAAAACACTTAAAAAATCGGAAATATTGGCTGGATTCACAAGATGTTTGTCTTTAATTTGCTATACACCATCGATTTTTCAGAAATGTTTTATGATGAGTATTTAGGTATTTGACGTTGGTGTCTGTAATTACTCTGGCTGCTTCGGTCCTATTTGTGACGGTAGCTGTGATGGTAGCTGCAATGTAAAACTGATTTATACCTCAAATATGCACATTTTTCGAACAAAACATAGATTTATTGTATAACATGTTATAAGACTGTCATCTGATGAAGTTGTTTCTTGGTTAGTTTGGTTGGTTCTTGGTTAGTTAGGTTGGCTTTGTGCATGCTACCTGTGCTGTGAAAAATGTCTGTGCTTTTATGTATTTGGTGGTGAGCTAACATAAATATATGTGGTGTTTTCGCTGTAAAACATTTTAAAAATCGGACATGTTGGCTGGATTCACAAGATGTTTATCTTTCATATGCTGTATTGGACTTGTTAATGTGTGAAAGTTAAATATTTCTAAAAAATGTATTTTGAATTTCGCGCCCTGCACTTGAAGTGGCTGTTGTCATATTGTGCCCGGCTTCGGGCTTGCAGCCCAAAGAAGTTAAGGATTATATCACCTCTACCTTACCTGACAGCCTAGACCCACTTCAATTTGCTTACCACCCCAATAGAGCCACAGACAATGCAATCGCCATCACACTGCACACTGCTCCATCCCATCTTGACAAGAGAAATACCTATGTAAGAATGCTGTTCATTGACAATACCTCAACAACACCATAGTACCTCCAAGCTCATCATTAAGCTCGGGCCCTGGGTCTGAACCCCACCCTGTGCAACTGGGTCCTGGACTTCCTGACGGGCCGCCCCCAGGTTGTGAAGGTAGGAAACAACACCTCAACTTCGCTGATCCTCAACACAGGGGCCCCACAAGGGTGCGTGTCAGCCCCCTAATGTACTCCCTGTTCACCTTTGACTGTGTGGCCACTCACGCCTCAAACTCAATCATCAAGTTTGCAGATGACACGACAGCAGTAGGCCTGATTACCAACAATGACGAGAGCCTACAGGGAGGAGGTAGAAAATAACCTCTCTTTCACAGTGGAGAACGTGGAAAGCTTCAAGTTCCTCGGCGTACACATCACTGACGATCTGAAAAGGTCTACCCACACAGGCAGTATGGTGAAGAAGGCGCAACAGCGCCTCTTAAACCTCAGGAGGCTTAGGAAATTTGGCTTGGCCCCTAAAACCTTCACGCACTTTTACAGATGCACAATTGAGAGCATCCTTTTGGGCTGTATCATCGCCAGACATGGCAACGCAGGGCTCCCCAAAGGGTGTTGGGTGCTGTAGGTGTCCATAGGGTGGTCCGGTCTGCCCAACCCATCACCGGGGGCAAACTACCTGCCCTCCAGGACACCTACAGCACCCGATGTCACAGGAAGGCCACAAAGATCATCAAGGACATCAAGCACCCGAGGCATGGCCTGTTCACCCTGCTATCATCCAGAAGGCGAGGTCAGTACAGGTGCAGCAAAGCTATATACAGACACAGACTTGGAATCACGGGCCACTTTAATAATGGAACACTAGTCACTTTAATAATATTTAAATAATGTTTACATACTGCTTTACTCATCTCATATGTACATACTGTATTCTATTCTACTGTATTTTAGTCAAAGCCACTCCGACATTGCTCAATCTAATATTTATATATTTCTTAATACTTCTTTTACTTTTAGATTTGTGTGTATTGCTGTGAATTGTTAGATAATACTGCGCTGTTGGAGATAGGAACACAAGCATTTCGCTACACCCGCAATAACATCTGCTAAATATGTGTATGTGACCAATACAATTTGATTTGACTTATTGCACCATTACTGAAATGGTTGTTCCAGTTTAAATGGTTTAGGTATTCTCTTAACTTAGTCGACCCAACCAGGGCAGTCATTCTGAATGCAGGTTGTGGGTAAATTTTCGCATAGCATCAAATCTCTCTCCCTCCCTATTTCTCAAATGAAATCAAATTCATTTATATAGCCCTTCTTACATCAGTTGATGTCACAAAGGGCTGTACAGAAACCCAACATAAAACCCCAAACAGAAAGCAATGCAGGTGTAGAAGCACGGTAGCTAGGAAAAAACTCCCTAGAAAGGCCAAAACCTAGGAAGAAACCTAGAGAGGAATCAGGCTATGATCGGTGGCCAGTCCTCTTCTGGCTGTGCCGGGTGGAGATTATAACGGTACATGGCCAAGATGTTCAAACATTTATAGATGACCAGCAGGGTCAAATAATAATAATAATAATCACAATATTTCTTCAACAGTTGTGAAAGGACTATAAGAAAATCCATAAGAACAGCAGTTAAATTGTACACAGTTCCACAAAATCTGAATAATGATCCTACAATTCCTGAAGGGATTTCGAAGATTTCACGTCTTCGCCATAACTTTCCTATGTGAGTCAACTGTATGATTATAATTTTCAGTTAAACCTATTTTTTTTCACTATGTTGAGCGCTAACGAGTACAACGATGTCTCTATGGGTTTAATTAGATACTTGCTAACACAACGCTTGTCACATTATATAGTAGTCATACCCATGAAACAGAATGCCAAACCCACATATCAATCACATTCATAGGTCGACTAGATCTGAACTTAGGAAGACACAAAATAACATGCATTGATGTGGGAAAGTAACTAAATTCAAGTCTATTTTGCTTTCCATCGGTCTCTCCCGCTCTCAACCCCCCCCCCCCCGCTCTCTCTCTCCCTCTCCCTTTCCATTTCCCTCTCCCTCTCCCTCTCTCTCTCTCTCTCCCTCTCTCCCTCTCTCCCTATCTCTCTCTCTCTCTCGATTTCCCTCTCTCTCTTCACCCCCCATCTCTCTCTCTCCCTCTCCCTCTCCCCTATCTCTCTCTCTCTCTCTCTCTCTCCCTTGCTCTCTATCTCTGCTAACATGTATGCGCATTGTGTGTATGGTTGAGTACACATTTCCCAAAGGTTGCAAAACCTGTTCTGTATAAACTTAATTAACTTCAGAATAAAGCCAGGTGTCACATTCTAAGCGTGTGTGGAATATGTTATATATTGCTAGTATGACTATTGCATTTAATCAACTACTGTGGCAATTCAGAGAGGACCTTAGCCAGAAAACATACACTGATCTCATGGGTGTTTCTATGGTCCTGTGGACTCATATAGGAAATACAACACAAAGGCTCTTTCTCATTGTTATTCATTGGGGTGGTGTTAGAAGCGGCAAACTTTTGCTTGAGCGATTTCGCAGAAACAAGCTTATGAATTCTACATCAGCCATATATTTATACCAAACACTACAATTTTATCCCCTGTGATACAGTGAGAAATCTCAGGTAGCTCCAAGGGGCCAAGTCAATCACTTTAAACAGTCTCTCTTGCTCTCTCTCTCTCTCTCTCTTGCTCTCACTCTCTCTCTTGCTCTTGCTCTCTCTCTCTCTTGCTCTCTCTCTCTCTCTCTCTCTCTCTCTCTCTCTCTCTCTCTCTCTCTCAAATATATTTATAAAGCTCTTACATCAGTTGATGTCACAAAGTGCTGTACAGAAACCCAGCCTAAAACCCCAAACAGCAAGCAATGCAGGTGTAGAAGCACGGTGGCTAGGAAAAACTTATAACAGAACATGGTCAAGATGTTCAAATGTTCATAGATGACCAGCAGGGTCAAATAATAATAATCACAGTGGTTGTTGAGGGTGCAACAGGTCAGCACCTCAGGACTAAATGTCAGTTGGCTTTTCATAGCGTATCATAGAGTATCTCTACCGCTCCTGCTGTCTCTAGAGAGTTGAAAACAGCAGGTCTGGGACAGGTAGCACGTCCGGTGAACAGGTCAGGGTTCCATAGCCGCAGGCAGAACAGTTGAAACTGGAGCAGCAGCACGGACAGGTGGACTGGGGACAGCAAGGAGTCATCAGGCCAGGTAGTCTCTCTCTCTCACTCTCTCTCACTCTCTCTCTCCCTCTCTCCATATTTCTCTCCCCATTTCTCTCTCTTGCTCTCTCCTTCGCTCTCTCTTTCGCTCTCTCTCGCTCTCCCCCTATTTCTCTCTCTCCATTATTTCTCTCTCTATTTCTCTCTCTCATTTTGCTCTCTCTCTCCCCATTTCTCTAACTCTCCCTATTTCTCTCTCTCTCCCCATTTCTCTAACTCTCCCTATTTCTCTATCTCTCCCTATTTGTCTATCTCTCCCTATTTCTCTCTATCTCCCTATTTATCCCTCTCTCCCTAAAACATCTCTGTCTTTTTATGCAAAACATTCCTTCTGATATATACCTTCTATTGCTTTTAAATGACTGTCAGTTTCCAACATTGCCTAGTCACGGTTTTTACGTCAGCCTACTGAAACGCAATGGCTTTTAAAAAAAATAACATGAGACCTATGTACATGCACCCTTCTCCAGATCATTATTCTTCATTATTTATGCTTTTGAATTTAGAAGAATATGGCAATGTTTTAGCAGAGCTCATCAAAATAGCCATTACAAGTCACACCAGCAACATGTACCCGGCATGTACTGTATGCACAGCATGCGTCTTAGACTAGGGGTCTCTGAATCAGGCAGAGCTGCTTGTACATTAAGAGAGAGTACAATGTACATACTGTACAGCATCCTCTGTTTACTGAGAACAAAGATTGAAACTGAATGAACCATTTCATTTTCACAATGCATGAGTGTAGAGCAGGGGTGTCAAACATACAGCCGCAAGCCTCTTCAGTCGAACCTGTCATACTGTGTTGAAATTATAATGAACCAATATTTATAGTCTCTTTACTCTGTCCAGTGTGCTAACAGTCATTTATAGACTATTTTCTCTGTCCAGCTTGCTAACAGTCATGTATAGACTCTACTCTGTCCAGCTAGATAACAGTCATTTATAGATGATTTACTCTGTCCAGCTTGCTAACAGTCATTTATAGATGATTTACTCTGTCCAGCATGCTAACAGTCATTTATAGACTCTACTCTGTCCAGCTTGATAACAGTCATTTATAGACTCTACTCTGTCCAGCTTGCTAACAGTCATTTATAGACTCTACTCTGTCCAGCTTGCTAACAGTCATTTATAGACTCTACTCTGTCCAGCTTGATAACAGTCATTTATAGACTCTACTCTGTCCAGCATGCTAACAGTCATTTATAGACTCTACTCTGTGCAGCTTGATAATAGTCATTTATAGACTCTCTACTCTGCCCAGCTTGCTAACAGTCATTTATAGACTCTACTCTGTCCAGCTTGCTAACAGTCATTTATAGACTCTACTCTGTACAGCATGCTAACAGTCATCTATAGACTCTACTCTGTCCAGCTTGCTAACAGTCATTTATAGACTCTACTCTGTACAGCATGCTAAAAGTCATTTATAGACTCTACTCTGTCCAGCTTGCTAACAGTCATTTATAGATTATTTACTCTGCCCAGCTTGCTAATAGTCATTTATAGACTACTCTGTCCAGCATGCTAACAGTCATTTATAGACTCTACTCTGTCCAGCTTGCTAATGTAACCGATGTGAAATGGCTAGCTAGGTAGCGGTGGTGCGCGCTAGCAGCCTTTCAGACGGTGACGTCACTTGCTCTGAAACCTTGAAGTAATGGTTCCCCTTGCTCTGCAAGGGCCGCGGCCTTTGTGGAGCGATGGGTAACGATGCTTCGAGTGTGACTGTTGTTGATGTGTCCAGAGGGTCCCGGGACGGGGCGAGGGGACGGACTAAAGTTATACTGTTACACTAACAGTCATTTATAGACTCTACTCTGTCCAGCATGCTAACAGTCATTTATAGACTCTACTCTGTCCAGCTTGCTAACAGTCATTTATAGACTCTTTACTCTGTCCAGCTTGCTTATAGTCATCGAAACGAAAGCTACACAGTCAGGGAGCATCCAAAGCGATTGATAGAGGATTTTTTGTTGTTGCACATTTTGACAGTGAGGAATGTAACCAATTTTAAGTGCGGCCCTCTGGACCGAATGTGGCCCGCAGGGCAAAATGAGGTTGGCTCACCCCTGGCATAGAGGGATAATATAATTTCTGTCTCAATCAAAGATATCGTTTAGCATTTTAAAATGACTAAGAGTTTCAGATTTCTGTATTGTTTGTACATTATAGAGCAATCTGAATTCTTCAACATCAATATGGACAGCAGTAGTGTTGCGAAAAAGACACTGTGAATGCTTAGGCCTACATTTCCATAGAGATCAATAGATAGGCAAATATGCAATTATGTATGTTTTTTAACCTCAGAGAGGAAATTTCATAGATCCTTGGCAACGAGCATGAAGCCTAGCCATGTTTTGCATTCTGTACATGTAGAGGTTTGATTTTACCCAGTATCCATCTTCCATCCAGTTCGTGGTTCATTAATGTGTTGTGATATCTTCCTGATTAAATGACTACAATTTTCCAGAGTTCTGCTTTTTGCATGTTCCCCCAACCTAATGCTTCCTAAATATTCTGTCTCGCTCACATCAGCATTCATATTTGCCACGGACTCATGCACTATTAACTGGTCATAATCTCACACACAGTTATGCCGCCTCCAGGTACGCGGATCCGCAAAATGTAATATTTTTTATTTATCACAATTGCCTACCAGCGTATGGAGATATGATATTACTCCATCTAGGCTATACTCTCCTCGCATTGAGAAACCCTGGCCCATTTCCTGTCCTGCTGGGTTTGAATTGATGGCACAGTAACAAAGGTGATTGTTATTCTACCTGATTTAGAACCCAAAATAACCCAATGTTTCTCAATTGGCATCCAATTCTCCAGTGTACTACTTTTGTCCCGGCCCATAGAGCTCTGGTCAAAGGTAGTGCACTATATAGGGAATAGGGTGTCATTTGACATGGACCCGGGGTTTAGGAGAATGAGTACTTCTGAGGGAAGACAAAAGGGAGATAAAACATACCTTGTTCATCTTGTTTGAGTTGAGTTTCTCGTCATCTCTCATTACTGTAATTGTACCCGGGTATCTTTCTGCCTCTTGAATGTCAAGAGAAGGTGTTCAATTAACACGGTTCGGAGGTCCACTTCTCAGAGTGTGTTAATAATCAGCCTGGCCTGATTACTGGACTACTGACATGATGTGGTAGCTGACTATCTGATCACATTGTAACACCGACACTTTTCGTTCACATTCTTTGTTCTCTAACGACTATTGCTATTTCATCCCGTTTCAATTACAAACTGTTGAAAAAGTAGCTCGTAATAGGAAGATATGGGGAGTCGAGGCTTGGCATTGTGAGAGGAGTGATGGCTCCAGGCTGGATCTGGGTCTCTTTGATTTGAACACCATGAACATCAGCCATAAGGATAATCTGAGGGAAAGAACTATAAGATCTTCTTTTATTTCCTCCCGTGAAAGGTCCCTGCAGAGGAAGGGGCCAGAGGAGCAGCTGTTTCATCTCTGTATGCTTCCCAATTGACACCCTATTCCCTAAATAGTGCACTACTTTTGACCAGAGCTCTATGGGTCCTGGTCAAAATTAGTGTACGGTAAAGGGAATAGGGTGGCCCTTGGGACTCGACACATGTGTGTCAGCAGCACACCTCTTAGCGGTTTGGCTGTATGCCATCCAGTGCCCCATTCTCTGCTCCTACAGGCCTCTTAAGTCTGTTTCCTCGGAGGAGAAGACTATCGCTTACATAACTGGATACCTTTTATAGGTGGACCTCTCACTCTATGCGTTTCACCCAGTCACCTGAGTAGCTCCCTCCCTCGCTCCATCTCTCCACTATACTTGTCTCTCTCCCTCGCTCCTTCTCTCCACCCTTCTTCAGTCTCCCTTGCTCCATCTCTCCACCATTCTTCAGTCTCCCTCGCTCCATCTCTCCACCATTCTCCAGTTTCTCTCCCTCTATCTCTCCACTATACTACAATCTCCCTCGTGTTCTCTCTCCACCATTCTTCAGTCTCCCTCGCTCTATCTCTCCACCATTCTTCAGTTTCCCTTGCTCTGTCTCTCCACCATTCTTCAGTCTCCCTCGCTCGGTCTTTCCCCCATTCTTCAGTCTCCCTCGCTCGGTCTTTACCCCATTCTTCAGTCTCCCTCGCTCGGTCTTTCCCCCATTCTTCAGTCTCCCTCGCTCTATCTCTCCACCATTCTTCAGTCTCCCTCGCTCGGTCTTTCCCCCATTCTTCAGTCTCCCTCGCTCTGTCTTTCCCCCATTCTTCAGTCTCCCTCGCTCTATCTCTCCCCATTCTTCAGTCTCCCTCCCTCCATCTCTCCACTATACTACAGCGTTATCTCTCCACCATTGTTCAGTCTCCTTTCTTCACTCTACCTCTCCACCATTCTTCAGTACAAAGTCTTACAAATGAATGGAAAGGGGCAGTTGTGAACTTTCGAACCTGTATGCGAAAAGACTGAAAATAATACAAATTAAACTTAATAGGCTGCCCAGTTTTTACTTAATTAAATCAAAATATTATTGTAAAATGGTATGACTGAGATGAACTAGTGTTGAGAGAACTCAGAATGTCAGTTCTAAGTTGTCTGGCATCGTAAAGTGAAGATAGTTGAACGTGAAAGCTCACAGACTGAACCAGCCAGATGAATTAGCACTAAAGTCTGCGTGGGGGTTATCTGCAGTGCAAAGAGCAAGCAGAGGTGTTTTTCAGTGTCTTATGAACCGTCTGCGTCTATGAATAATGTGGGGTAGTTATATGACTTCAGTATCCAGATCAGTTCTGCATTGATACAGACTGAGACTGAGACTGTGTCATTTATTTCCCCCCACAATAACAACATGGATATTAGTCACGAAGAAGGACATTCATTTCCTTTGACATAAACATTTCTTATGATTTCTGTGATTTTCATAAAAGAAACCTGAATTGAAATGAACGCCAGGTCTGCTATTGATAGTGAGAATGGATGAGCGAAACAAATTGAAGAAATTAACATATTAAGCTTATTGTACATGACCGTTTATTAGTTTTGAGCTATATGGGCAGAAAGCTTACTTATTCATAGATAGATAGAAAAGCTATTCTGATTGTTTGAATCAATTTATTCCCAGATAGAAAAGCTATTCTGATTCTTTGAATCAATTTCTTCCCAGTTTAAATGCAGGGAAAGAAAGGTTAATTGGGAGTGCCCAGTCAAATAGAAAATTAACAGGTGGGAAAAAAATAATCTCCCATTTTACTCATCTGAAATGTGCAATGAGCTATTGTTGCTCTGGGGTGGTAAACTATTAATGAGGTTATAGAGAGTATAGACAGATAACTCCATAATGTTAGGCCACTACCAGATGACAATTCATGCATTTCACGAAAACGATCTGCATATAATGATTGATCCAAAATGAGAATGTCTCGCTGAGGATGGAGCAGGGAGTTTTTCCTGAAGTAACATGGTCAGGGAAAACGCTGAGCCCCTCTCATGATGTAGTGCAAATGAAAGACCAGAGGGTCATGACTCCTCTTGACACCAGGACATCAACAACAGCCATGTGTTAGAAGCCATTTTGGGAAAAAAACTGTATTTCTATCAGATCTTTTTGACTTGGTCCATGCTATCCAGAATCCCTGGGACATCCCAACCCCATTGAAGTTACATTTTAAAATGGTTAAGATAAGAGTTAAGGTTAGGTTTGGGTAACGGTTAGGGTTCATGTTAGGGTAAGGGTAGCGGTAAAGGTTAAGGTTAGGGTTTAGGGGTAGGGACGTCCCATGGACCCTTAATAGCACTGACCTTTTTGACTCTGTACATGTTCCGTTTCACCTTGTAATCCAGCGTCACCTTGTAATACAAAGTCTCTTTGTATTCTAAGCTGCTAAACAACAGTCCATTGATCAAGTCTATTTGTATTATAAGCTGCTAAACAACAGTCCATTGATCAAGTCTATTTGTATTATAAGCTGCTAAACAACAGTCCATTGATCAAGTCTATTTGTTGTCTTATCATCTACTTAGAGCAGTACACGAAACCATTCTCTACTCCAGCATTTACCAAACTCGGTCCTCGAGACCCCAAGGGGTGCATGTTTAGGTTTTTGTGCTAGTACTACACAGCTGATTCAAATAATCAACGATTCATCACGTTTTGATCATTTGAATCAGTGTAGTGTTAGAGAAAAATGTCAAAAGCGTGCACTCCTTGCGGTCCCGAGGACCGAGTTTGGGAAAATCTTCTCTATTCTCTTTATGACCCCTGGGGGGAAAGCTGTCCTGCCTGAAAAATTACAACTGTACATACTGCAATGCTGGTTCATTTGGATTAATGCCAATATTTTACAGCTACCGTAGTGCAATGGACAGAACCCTCGTTGGGATAGACCTAGCCTCGTCCCCAGGCTCAACTGCTACCACATAGAGCCGGCTGGTGGACAAGATTAGGATAGGCCTACTGTATATCACTGTAAAACACATGCAGATGGAGCACGGTATGATGTCGTCAGTACACTGCTGTGACCATTACAGCAACGTAGAAAATGCTGAGCCTGTTATTAGCAGAGTCGTTAAAAATGTAATAGCAAGTTTTGGTCTGTGGGCAAAAAATGATCAAATTACACTTGTGAAAAGAAATTATAATTTTTTCTTGTGTCTCTCTCCAATGCAAGCATGCAAGAAAATGTTTTTTGAAATGAATACTGTAATCACATTAAAGATAATCTAATTATAGGCACCCCGTGGCTATGTGTGAATTAATGCTTCAGGAATGGAGATACTGGAGAAACAGTGCAGTTAACATACACATCTTTTGGACTAGGAGATGGAGTGTATGAAATAGGTATACCTACAAGTGCTTTGTTCTCAGGGTTATACTTGATTTATGTCGCGTGCATAAATGCTTTGTGGTAAGGTTGGAAACATTCCAAAATGGTGTGGTTGCTGTTCGATTCTCCCAAAGGGTGTGACACATTTGATTTCAGTGGGTCACCGTGCTCAAGCATGGTGCTGGTGTTGGGGCTCAGGCCAGCCAGAGCTGGTTCTGTGTGATGTGAGAGAGCAGGCGGGGCAGGAGGGAACATTCGGTAGAGTGGAGGAACAGTGGGAACAGAACAGATCTGAGTGGAGTGGAGGAACGATGGGAACAGAAAATAACAGATCTGAGTGAAGTGGAGGGATGTGGGAGTCTAGGAGAGATCTAACATGGAACTGTCAGATAGAATGATAGAGAAAGCTAACACGGAACTGTAGGATAGAAGGAGGATAGATGGGTAGAGGGAGAGATGTTACCGCAAGGTGTCTATGCTGCTGGAACACACTGGGATGACTCGTTAAGAGGGTTCACAGAGACCGATCCGGCTGACAGAAACAGCTAGCGGGCAGGTGGACCCACTTTAAAGACAGGTAGCCTTCTTCTCTTCACAGGACACTTAAAGGGAAAGATCATTAAAATGCCTCTTGAACATGTCCAAAGCAGTGCTTGACATCCAGAATTCTCTTTCTTTTACAGACT
Source organism: Salvelinus fontinalis (assembly GCF_029448725.1). NCBI lineage: Eukaryota > Metazoa > Chordata > Actinopteri > Salmoniformes > Salmonidae > Salvelinus > Salvelinus fontinalis. Next base: position 8,778,556 of record NC_074666.1, on the reverse strand, counting down.
TAAACTTATCTATCAAAAGTACTGGTTGGGACTGATAGAAGTACAGTAGGAAGCATATCTATTTTGTTCTATTTCTGGGTAAAAAGAAACAGAAAAGTACTTGTATCTTTGATATTTTAGTCTGATCTCTTGCACCTTTATTTTTAGGCCATGTTATATAGGTTTGGTTGGTTCTGATGATCTGGTTGCATGGAACAGGCACAGTGAGCAGGTACATTGAAGCCAGGGTCTATTTTAGGGCTACATTTTCTGGAACTATGCTGTTCAGCTTAGGGGTGCACAATATCACATTCAATGAACAGATTTTCCAATCTGGTGAACAACAGTGTGTACCAGCCCTGGGTAAACACACAAAAAATATTAAACTTTTATATTTTTGTTATTACCTGCAGTTTTGTGTTTACCCAGAACTGGTATACATTGCTGTTCAGAATTAACAAGTAGTTGGGAAGTTTTTGGGAAGCAAAAAAACTGCCAATGCAGATGTTTTTACGAACGTACATTTTTTATCCTAGCTCTTTCTAGCTTTTCTATGCTATCTTCAATAACATCCAATCTTCTGAGAGGAAATACGAGCTCTTCAATAACATCCAATCTTCTGAGAGGCAATACGAGCTCTTCAATAATGTCCAATCTTCTGAGAGGCAATACGAGCTTTTCAATAACGTCCAATCTTCTGAGAGGCAGTGCGAGCTCTTCAGTAACGTCCCATCTTCTTGAGAGGCAACGAGAGAGCTAATCAGCAGTTTTGTAGTTCCAAGCACAGCTGTCGCAAAACTTAACGACTCTCTGATTGTTTCATTAGAACCCTACATGACATCAGTTCAAGGGGATATTTTAAAGAAGAGTAACAACTCAGCAGAAACATTTGATGTGAGCGAGGCCGCATTTTCAGGCTCCTCCGTTTACGATCCGTAGATCAAGAGGAACAAGATTATCTTTTCAAGTCAACGCTGCAAGGGAGTCTCTTATCGTCTCTGAGCTTTTAAGTGGGTTTAGAAGCATCCCACACACTATGTTTTGGCCTCAATACCCAAGTGGCTGATTGCAACTTTGCTGTGGACGTTATTTTTTTCTTGCCTCTGACAGACCCTGTCAAACAGTATACACTTGAAATTACGACATCATTTGATGTCGGTTTTAATTGCAAGGAGATAGAAGAACACACACACGCACAGACAGACACACATACAAAAACATAATAACAGTCCCACCCACATCCCACATTCTTTTTACCCACATAGAAGAATATACAGGAACATAAATGCTCTAAGCCTGGACTACACCTAATATTGTGTGTGCCTCAATTCAATTCACAGTTACCTCCTTATGTTTATTTTTGCATTGCCGCCGGCTTCTTTACAAATACATACAAGTTACCCCTGTCAACCCAGCACACAGACCTGAGTGAGGCACACAGAGACAACCTCAGTCTCCTCTGGTATGACAATACAGCCTCCTGGGGCATCAGTTCAGTTAACTACATCCCATGGTGCGCCAACATTACTGTCATAGAATGACCTGCACTGTAGGCTACTGTGAACTATCACATGAAAAACATTGAGAAAATATGGAAAGAAGGTGGGGGATAACCTTCAAGGTATTTCAGAGAAATGCAAGGTATTTTCAGTGTATTTCAGAGAATACTGTATTTATGGAGGATATAGTTCTTTTTGGGATTAATTTTGTAGGCTGTGCAAATTGATGTAGAACTGGGACATAAAGGCAATGGATTGTTCTTTGCTTTGTTCTCTGATGTAGACATATTCAGTACATCCTCATTGTTTGGTCTATTTCACCATCTAGACCTCTGCAGTAGGTTGATTTTATTTTAAAGCTGTGGTTCGTAAGGGATTCACATCAAATCATAAAAATGCATTGGCACTGCCATGTGTTCCTGCAGACAGACAGATGTATTTCTGTGAACTGTGAGAGGATTGACAGCCTGTTTACCTACACTTCTTCAGCACCCAAAAAAACGCAGGGGTCCGTGCAGAGCGGAGACAGCAACACTTCTCATCTCTCTTGCTACACCCCGTCTCCCCGCTACCTCCTGTCTCCCCCGTCCCTCCATCTCTCCCACAGCAGCCTTTGTGTTCATCTGATTTCAGGCCCCGCTCTCTCTCTCTCCCTTCTCTCTCTCGGCTCTCTCTGTCTCTGTCCCCTGACACTCGGAGCCGCAGCACATGGAGGAATTCTCTTCCTCTCAGACGGCAGATGAGAGTAGAGGCTGCTGCACCTTCTCCCAGTCTCTTCCTCTCAGACGGCAGATGAGTAGAGGCTGTTGGACCTTCCCCCAGTCTCTTCCTCTCAGATGGTGGTGGGTGAGAGGAGAGGCAGCTGCTACTTCTACCTGTCCCCATGCAGTGCTGATCTGAGATAGTTCTGCCAAAACACCTGATATTGGCACTGTGAGGAAGACAAACTCTCTTCCCGAAGCTCTCCTCTCCTCCTCTCCTCTCCTCTCCTTTCTTAGTGAAGGAATCAGGCCTGAAAAAAAGCTCCTCTATAAATCTATCTGGAGACAACCATGTATTCTCTGTGGCTATGGCTCCTTTTCCTGCCTGTAGAGACATTTCCTCCTGTTTTGTAGAGGAAATAGACTGTAGAAATTAGACAGCGAGAAGAAGATTGGTACAATTTTTTTCTGTTAACAAAGTGCTTGTGGAGATGACTGATATTTGTTACCACAAGGTATTGTCTGTGTTTGCTGTCAAGCTCTCTATGGTGTTTTCTGGAAACAGCAGGCACCTCAGGGAAAGAAAAATGCGTGGGTGGCTTTACATGGACACTGCTATATTGACTGTACGTCCCTCTGAATAAGACCGCCTGCTAATTTACTAAAATCTAAATATAAAATGTCTATATTGGGGTCTCTGAAATGCTTGTGTAACCTCGTCCACTGTGGAAAGGCAGCTATAGTGATAAAAGTGGATTTGTGGACTGATACAGCATCTTAATATTGAATTATTCCATCTCACTCTAACAACTCATTATACAGTCATTCAAGCAATCTACATGATGATACTGCTGTCAGTTTACTATCCAATTTAAATACACCACTGAGAGCCTGAGAGTCAACATCTCTGGTTTCCGGGGTACATATCCAGTTTAAATACACCACTGAGAGCCTGAGAGTCAACATCTCTGGTTTCTGGGGTATATATCCAATTTAAATACACCACTGAGAGCCTGAGAGTCAACATCTCTGGTTTCCGGGGTATATATCCAGTTTAAATACACCACTGAGAGCCTGAGAATCAACATCTCTGGTTTCCGGGGTACATACCCAGTTTAAATACACCACTGAGAGCCTGAGAGTCAACATCTCTGGTTTCTGGGGTAAATATCCAGTTTAAATACACCACTGAGGGCCAGAGAATCAACATCTCTGGTTTCCGGGGTATATATCCAGTTTAAATACACCACTGAGGGCCAGAGAATCAACATCTCTGGTTTCCGGGGTATATATCCAGTTTAAATACACCACTGAGGGCCAGAGAATCAACATCTCTGGTTTCCGGGGTATATATCCAGTTTAAATACACCACTGAGGGCCAGAGAATCAACATCTCTGGTTTCCGGGGTATATATCCAGTTTAAATACACCACTGAGGGCCAGAGAGTCAACATCTCTCGTTTCCCCGGTATAAATCTGTAGCTGAAAAAAACATTGCTCACTGATTAAAAGCATCATATAAAGCTGTTGAGAAATATTTGCGGGCTCAGTGGGCTTCTACTGTAAATGGATAGGAAAAAGTCCCATTTTCTATGATGGTCTGCAGTTTTGTTGTACGAATGTCAGCTAGCAGTTATTAAATCATGGTAATGGCAGTGACCTGGAATTGATGTAGTCTGTTAGGCCAAATGGAAGGCATTTCTGCAACATATCAGGCGTCTGCTTTCTCCCAGCTGCAGATTTGCCCCCTATAATAATGTCACCATATTTTTGATCAGCTAGCATGGCACACCGCTTGAATGCCTCTTTGAAGTAATGGATATCTAAATCCAAAATGATACTACGCCCCACCAAAGCCACTGTCAGAGTCAAACTCAATATTTGTTTCTGCTTAGCTATTACATATAACTGCCCATTTGTAATGTAGCGGATCTCTTGCAATAACTGGGAATGTGATAGAAAACATTTAACACAGGAAACTCATCAGAAGTGGATTGTACATACTGTAGCCTACAGTCAATGTTCAATGCAGGGGACAAAGACTCACATACACCAATCTAAGACAGCCTTGAACCACACAGCTGTACAAAAGCAAGGGACTTTATTGTACATAGCCCTGTTGTCGTTATATAGTCTGCTTAATAAATGATCATCAAACCTGATGCTGTCAGATGACCGACGTATTATATGAATGACCTATTGTTTAAATCCAGAGTAAACCAGCTGGTGTATGGGTTACACTACTGGTACTGTGTTACTGCAGTGGGTTAAATATATTATACATGTATATATTCCTCACCTGGTCTCAAATTCAGACTATGTTATTTGCAAATGATCTGATTCCATGAAGATAAATAGCAATGTGCAAGAGGACTATTGTGAGTTAAAGGAATAGGGTATCAAGAAAGGTTTGAGAATTGTATATTTAATTACACTGTAAAATGTATGAATTCACATACAAGGCATAAAGCTTAAGTTACAAGGCTTTACTGTTATATTATTCTAGGTGTATAGATCGTAATGTTACAGGGCATAGCATGAACACAGAAAGACATCCTCAGGCCTACTCAAGCCTACTCACAAGGGATACTTCTGGATTTTGGCTATGAGGATACCATTTCTATGTCTTTGCGTGCAGTTTGAAGGAAGTTGGTAACTAGTGCTAGAGCAATTGTTATTTAGCATTAGTGCAATTACTGGAAGCTATGGTATCATGCTAGCAGATATAATAGAGTTCCAGTCATTGTGCTAACGCTAGTTAGCATTAGCACGTGAAACTACCTCTAACTAATTGCCCAAATCCCAAAGTATTCCTTTAAAGAGGCTGTTTTAGATTTTGTTAATTAAGAAATGCTAGCAGCCATGACTGAATTCAAACGGAATTGGTTTTGGAGGGGTTTGATGTGGGGATCTCGTGTGTGTTCAAAGGTGGGAAGAGTTAGCCAAATTATTTTGCCAATTAGGGCCTCTTGACACTACAGGTTGCTGGTTCGAATCCCTGAAATGGCATGGTGGAAAAATCTGCTGTTCCGCCCTTAAGCAAGGTAGTTAACCCCCAACAACAACTGCTCCCGGACACCGTGGACGTCGAATAAGGCAGCCCCCCCGCAGCTCTCTGATTCAGAGGGGTTAAATCTAGATTCTAATCTGTCTTTAAGAGATGTCTCTCACTACCTCCGGAGGTCTACACCACATAACCCCCTCTGACTGGTACAGTGTAAAGACTACAGCTCTCCCACACTACCTCCGGAGGTCCACACCACATACCCCCCTCTGACTGGTACAGTGTAAAGACTACGGCTCTCCCACACCACATTTTACCTTAACTACCTTAATACCAGTAGACAACATTTCTGCTCTGTTAGCAAAATTTTTAATTATTATTATTTTTATTTGATTTGATTTAACTAGGCAAGTCAGTTAAGAACAAATTCTTACTTACAATGACAGCCTACCACAGCCAAACCTGGACGATGCTGAGCCAATTGTGCGCCACCCTATGGGACTCCCAATCATGGCCAGATGTGATACAGCCTGGATTCAAACCAGGGACTGTAGTGATGCCTCCTGCACTGAGATGTAGGGACGTAAACCGCTGCGCCACTCGTTATTTTAACTTCTTATGGCTGCAGGGGCAGTATTGAGCAGCTTGGATGAAAGGTGCACAGAGGTGCCCATATTAAACGGCCTGCTCCTCATTTCCAGTTGCTAATATATGCATATTATTATTCATATTGGATAGAAAACACTCTGAAGTTTTTAAAACTGTTTGAATTATGTCTGTGAGTATAACAGAACTAATATGGCAGGCAAAAACCTGAGAAGTTCCACTTTCTGTTTGAATTGTTTCTGAGGTGGCAGATTTTCAACCAAGCTCTTAATGAAATTACAACGAGATATGGATGAGTTTTCACTTCCTACGGCTTCCACTAGATGTCAACAGTCAAGAGAACTTTGTCTGATGACTCTAATGTGAAGGGGGGCCGAAGGAGATAGGAATTAGTAATCACTGCCATGAGTTGATCACGCATTCACCATGCGCCTTCACATGAGGAGGACGTCCGTTCCACCTCTCTTCTGAAGTCAATCTAATTCTCCGATTGGAACGTTATTCAAGATGTATTTTAACAACATTCTAAAGATTGATTCAGTACATCATTTGACATGTTTCTACTGACTGTTACGGAACTTTTGGACATTTCGTCACGTTATAGTGGAGGCGCTTTGTGACTTTGGAATTGTTTACCAAAGGCGCTAACCAAAGTAGCTAATTGAACATAAATAACGGACATTATCGAACAAATCAAGCATTTATTGTGGACCTGGTATTCCTAGGACTGCATTCTGATGAAGTTCATCAAAGGTAAGGAAACATTTATTAACATTTATGTATTTTATGGTTTCTGTTGACCCGTCTCAGATTATTGCATGATTTGCTTTTTCCGTAAAGTTTTTTTGAAATCTGACACAGCGGTTGCATTAAGGAGAGATATATCTATAATTCCATGTGTATATGTAACGGATGTCCTCCTCCTCTTCATCAGAAGAGGAGGAGCAGGGATTGAACCAAGGTGCAGCTGGTTGTGAATACATAATGAATTTATTGACAAGACGAAAAACGAACACGAACTACACTTGAAATGATACAAAATAACAAACGACGTAGACTGACCTAAACATGAGAACTTACATAGACACGAAGAACGCACGAACAGGAACAGACTACATATACACCGAAACAGTCCCGTGTGGTACGAAATAACATACAGACACGGAAGACAACCACCCACAAACAAACAGTGTGAAAACATCTACCTTAATATGGCTCTCAATCAGAGGAAATGAAAACCACCTGCCTCTAATTGAGAGCCATATCAGGTCACCCTTAAACCAACATAGAAACAGAAAACATAGACTGCCCACCCAAACTCACGTCCTGACCAGCTAACACATACACAAACTAACAGAAAACAGGTAAGGAACGTGACAGTATAACTTGTATTTTCATCTACATTTATGATGAGTATTTCTGTTGAAACGATGTGGCTATGCAAAATCACTTGATGTTTTTGGAACTAGTGAATGTAACGCGCCAATGTAAACTCAGATTTTTTGTTATAAATATGAACTTTATCAAACAAAACATGCATGTATTGTGTAACATGAAGTCCTATGAGTGTCATCTGATGAAGATAGTCAAAGGTTAGTGATTAATCTTATCTCTATTTCTGCTTTTTCTGACTGCTATCTTTCGCTGGAAAAATGTCTGTGCTTATTGTGGTTTGATGGTGACCTAACATGATCGTTTGTAGTGCTTTCGCTGAAAAGCATATTTGAAATCGGACACTTTGGTGGGATTAACAACAAGAATACCTTTAAAATTATATAAGACACATGTATGTTTGAGGAATTTTAATTATGAGATTTCTGTTGTTTGAATTTGGCGCCCTGCACTTTATCTGGCTGCTGTCATATCGATCCCGGTAGCGGGATGCAGCCATAAGAAGGCTTCTAAAATAGCCACATATTTGTGAGTCATTGCATTAATCAGGTGTGAAACACTATGTGCAATATAGTTAGATGAGAAGCTCCTGTATAGTTGAATTGCTACGCTTATTTTGTTTGTCTATATAGTATGGTATGTACGGTATGCTAATAGCTGCACTCAGATGAAGCAGGAATGTGGCTTTGGCCACACCACATCCAAACAGAACATTTGTCAATTTTATGTTGAAGAAAGATAGATCTCACTGGACATATTTTACTAATGTAAATCCACCCTTAGCTTCAGCCCGACTGGTGTGCAACCATGACAAAATAAGTTTGACTTTGGATAGTCTATCTCCGGGGCTAGTTGTGGCATACCTTTTACTTCTCATTAAATGCTGTAATATGTAAATATTTTCAGGCCTATATGAATTTCTACAACTTATAATTGGTTTGAGGTTGTCAAGTCATTGAAATTTGGAGCAATTGGAATTTCAACATATGTACATTGTGTAATTTACCGATGGTTCCTAACTAGCCCCATAGGGATATCCAAAGTCAACCCAAACTTACCACAGGCATTATGATCGGGTTGCGTGCAACTGCCATCCAAATTGATAATTACTTGTGTGTTGCTAGCTGTGGGCAGGAATGAAACAAACACAAACTTTCATTTACGTTGTGATGCAGTCACGATCACAAGTCTCACAAAACTCTGTTTTGGTCGAAACTGACTTTATGACCAAAATGACCCTATTTACACTTTGTAATTTTGACAGTAGAATAAATGCTTCTGACTCATTGATGCTACATAGGCTTTTTCTAAATGAAAAGTTGGTTTTAGTGGCAGTTGCTCTTTAAGAGAAAATTCTGCAGAGTGGATAGATAGCAGGACAAGAGAGAGAACAAAGACTTGTCATTCTATTTGTATTATTTTTAACCCACTATTTTTAACCCACTACAGTACTATACATTGTTGTGTTGATTATTTTTGTATTTTTTTTGAAGGGCTCAACATTACAGTATGTTTGGGAATTCCCTTACCCTGCATGTATGAAGCTCTGTAATGCCACCCATCGCTTCCTAGTTCGTCCAACACTCCCTCATCCACACACAGTGTATTTTCCTAACAAAGGCTAATATGCTGTTTCATCCATCCACAGTTCAATTTCTTAACACAGGCCAATGTGCTATCCAATCTCCATTAGCAATTTTATGGACACATTGCCCTTTTAACCAAATAAGAACTCGCAAGCTTTCCATTGGGGTATTTTGCCTTTACCCTTTACATTGTGATGGGGTTAGCTTTAAATTAATCATTTGAATTAGTTTAAAGAAAGGTTAATAACTAATGAAATGGGGCATTGATTGAGCTAACTATAAAGAGATTGGGGAATAAACTAAAGGTAGATGGACTAACAAGACGAAAGATTGCAATTAGTAGCATTTAAAAGATTTCAGCAGATTATCGCAAACAAACAATTGCCTATTTTAAGCTCAACGCTGTGACTCCGCAAGGGGGCTTCACTTTCAACCCACTTACTTTGTACTGCTGTGACATCCATTAAAAATCACTTTTTTCCTTTTTGTATGAAGTTTCTGAGTCTTCTACTGTTTGATAAGACGTGCCGTTTCTGGAGGGAAATACTTCAATCCTTTTTATACGACTCTTAACATTTTTCTCAGCATGTATGCGTGATTAGGGAACTGATAAAAGTGAATATGGCAGCAGGGTGAACATTCCAAGCATCACTCACCAGACAGCACATGACAAGCTGTGAAGAAATTAGGCAAAATGAGAGGAAACTGTTTAGGGAGGCGGGATGCGTTACAAATGGCATCCTATACCTTACATAGTGCACTACCTTTGATCAGAGCACTGTCCAATGCAGTGCACTATGTAGGGAATAGGTTACCATTTGTGAAACCGACTAAGTCAGTGGGGTTAAAAAGAGTGAAATATATGTTGAACATGACTTGCAAAATGACGCCCTGAGATGTGCCGCCGTCCTCGTCTTCGTTAACCTAATTCCTAATGTCTGCTGATAAGGAAATGATTCATGCTTTACAGGGGGAATATTTTTACAGCGACACCCTAATCCAGTCATACATTTGCTCAGCAGAGAAACCTTTATGCATTGGACAAAACGGCAGTTGCAAGAATATTACATATGGAATTATGGAATATTAACTATAGGGATGATGTACTACCAAATATTATTTCCCTAAAAGGCATTTAAAGTAGCTCTTAGACATTTCTTAATATTTCTTAATATTAACATTAATATTTCCTCATATTAGAAAAGCTCAGGATATTATCATGCAAAGAACCAAAAGTCCAAATGACCTTAATTTCCTCTTTTTTTCCCAGTTTCAGGTTCCTTATGAGTCATCTAAAGACTGCTCTAGGTTCAGTGGATGGCCATGGGGTGGAAGAGGAATGAAGGCTACATCTGCTAACAGGAAGAAGGAGCGAAGGAATAAAGGAGGGTGGAAACGTCCAAGAGACTGGTGTGGAAAGTGCTCAGCCACCGAAAAGGATGAAGAGAGACACTTTTCTAGCCAGTGCCACATGTGCCCTTGTCAAAAGGAGTGTAATGTAAAGGAAATAGGGTGTCATTTGAGACAAACCCACACACTTCATAGGCCTCACTGAAGACCAAAAAGTGTATGGGATCAATAGCCTTCAAAGGCTATATGCAGCCGGATAGGAGCGAGTTTCATGATGCGTAACATGCAGAGGAAGGGATATAACTACACAGAGCATCACCCAGCCAGAATAATGACTCAGAAAGGAGTCATACCTCTCACCCACTGTGTGGGCACAGACGTCATTTCAACGTCTAGTCCATGTTGGTTCAACGTAATTTAATTGAAATGACGTGGGGAAAACGTTGAATCAACCAGTGTGTGCCAAGTGGGTTGCTTCCAGAGACGGGTTAGTTGGAGCGCGATCAAGATGGTCCCCTTCTAACCTAGGGATGTCAGTATTGTAAGATCTTATAAATACCTTTCTTTTGCTACAGCTGGGCAGACAAGACAGATTACAGATAATATAACCCTCACATTAATAGCAGCAGTTGCCACAACAGTAAAATGTTAACCTTCAAGTCCTTAACCCAAGTTAGATAGTGCTAAAAGGTTAATGTGGATTTAGTACTGCAGTACATCAAGCGACTGCTAAGTGCCTTTTTTCCCCATCGTGATTTCTATTCAGCTCTAGTCTATACATTTCCATTCATTCTTGTAGCAGTTGTAAAGTATCCTTTACTGGGAGATTCTTTGCCTCTGAGATTTTTATTTGGTGACCATTTTTGTCGGAGATTGTTGTATCTTTATAAGCAACATGGTTGCAACGTATCCTATACTGGGAGATCCACTGGCTACGCTGCCACTCGGCATCTAGGCCTTTCTAGGCTTTGCCACATACAGTACAGACAAACATAGAGCTTGCGTCATCTAATACCAGACTGGCTATATTTAGGATCCATTTATCACCTTGCTGGAAGCTGGTAATCAAATAGGAGTCTGTCCCACTGGTGTAATGGTGTAATCTCAGAACTCACAGGGAAGGCACAAGACGCTCCAGTTAACAGCAGTACATTTGAGCCCCTCATCTCTGCCTTTAATACAAATTGTCAACTTCGTACTAATCCCTTTGTGTCACCGGTGTGTTTGAGAAAGCATCGCTGACAACCACAGATCTGTGTGAAGCACGCACCATACTCTCAGTAGTAGATCATACCACACATTTCAATTAAGGAACTCATTCTGGTCCTTCAAATTGATCGGGATCAGTATTGAACATCTTAACCTAACCCAATAACGACATTTCAAACAGTTCTGCCCACTGGGTGTACTTATTCAACAAACACACCCCCAAAATGGCATAAATTATCACTTATAGGTATGTCCACCACAAGTCAGTCTACACTCTAATTTTCTTGTTTTATTTGCTGGAATCGATTCTCCTCAGGTAATTAGCCATAATTACTTGTACATAATGAGAAAGGTGTGGTTCAGAGAAGCGATAGAGAACTAATAGAGATTCATATGGGAATCAGGGCTTTCTCCTATAGAGCTCCATTTTTATGGAATGGTCTGCCTATCCATTTGAGAGACGCAGACTCGGTCTCAACTTTTAAGTCTTTATTGAAGACTCATCTCTTCAGTAGGTCCTATGATTGAGTGTAGTCTGGCCCAGGAGTGTGAAGGTGAACGGAAAGGCACTGGAGCAACGAACCGCCCTTGCTGTCTCTGCCTGGCCGGTTCCCCTCTCTCCACAGGGATTCTCTGCCTCTAACCCTATTACAGGGGCTGAGTCACTGGCTTAATGGTGCTCTTCCATGCCGCCTCTAGGAGGGGTGCGTCACTTGAGTGGGTTGAGTCACTGACGTGATCTTCCTGTCCGGGTTGGGGCCCCCCTTGTGTTGTGCCGTGGCGGAGATCTTTGTGGGCTATACTCGGCCTTGTCTCAGGATGGTAAGTTGGTGGTTGAAGATATCCCCCTAGTGGTGTGGGGGCTGTGCTTTGGCCCGACCACTCCTGTCTCAGCCGCCAGTATTTATGCTGCAGTAGTTTATGTGTCGGGGGGCTAGGGTCAGTCTGTTATATCTCGAATATTTCTCCTGTCTTATCAGGTGTCCTGTGTGAATTTAAGTATGCTCTCTAATTCGCTCTCTTTTTCTTTCTTTTTCCCTCTTTCTTTCTCTCGGAGGACCTGAGCACTAGGACCATGTCTCAGGACTACCTGGCCTGATGACTCCTTGTTGTCCCCAGTCCACCTGGCCGTGCTGCTACTCCAATTTCAACTTCTGCCTGCGGCTATGGAACCCTGACCTGTTTACCGGACGTGCTACCTGTCCCAGACCTGCTGTTTTCAACTCTCTAGAGACAGCAGGAGCGGTAGAGATACTCTCAATGATCGGCTATGAAAAGCCAACTGACATTTACTCCGGAGGTGCTGACCTGTTGCACACTCGACAACCACTGTGATTATTATTATTTGACCCTGCTGGTCATCTTTTAACATTTGAACATCTTGGCCATGTTCTGTTATAATCTCCACCCGGCACAGCCAGAAGAGGACTGGTCACTACTCATAGCCTGGTTCCTCTCGAGGTTTCTTCCTAGGTTCTTGCCTTTCTAGGGAGTGTTTCCTAGCCACCATGCTTCTACACCTGCATTGCTTGCTGTTTGGGGTTTTAGGCTGGGTTTCTGTACAGCACTTTGTGACCTCAGCTGATGTAAGAAGGGCTTTATAAATACATTTGATTTGATTTGAATCGACTACTGTTTCATAGGGGGAAACAATGTGGTCACCAGCCAGATGGTTCCGCTTTAAATTATGTGCAGCTTATAAAGGCTTCATAAAGCCTTTATAAACACTACATAAATGTGTTACAAATCATCTATAACCGTATGTCATGCTTTATAAAGGGTTCCTAAATGTTGCATAACTGTGTGACATAACCACCAATGTCAAATGTGATATAACCCACTATGTCAAATATTATGACATAAACCTGTGCTTTATAAAGGATGGCATGTGGAATAAGCCCCCGCTTAATAAAGGCCTCATAAATCATCATGCAACTTGGTAGAGCATTGCAACACCAGGATATTGGGTTAGATTCCCGGGACCACCCATAAGAAACATTTGATATATATAATATTATATTTCACGAAAAAAATTATGGAATGGCCTAACCTCTTTCCCTCTCCCTCATAGTCAATATTGGACCTCAACTTCTCCCAAAATGCTGTGCTGCAGGATGACACACACTCTAAAGCAAAAATCGTTGGTAGGGCCTTTCAAAATCTGTTTTTTGTTGTTGTTGCACACTTCTGTTTTTTTTTCAAATTCTGTTTTCTTGGTTTTGCTTTTCAGGTTTTCGTATTTCCCCCATTTTTTCTGATTTATCCCATTTTTTTTACACATTTTTATTCAAAAAACAACCAGATTGGATTTTCTGTGTTTACAACAATGCTTAAACCACATCAGGGGATGACTTTTGAGGTCTGGGAAAAATCTGAGGAACTTTGATTTTTTTATGTAGTTCCCTTTAATTCAGCATGCCCTGCACTGTTGTTTGGTTAGCAAGTTTTCTGTAGTGCAGTAAGCGCACGTGATGTGATTCAGCCGCCAATGGAATGGGTGGAGTAAAAGGCCAGCAACACTCCATATTATTCAGAGCCCCATGAAATGACACCATATATACATTCTACAGACCCTACTGAGTATGCTTTACAATACCTTTACTGTGGCACCCGGAATAGTTCTTGCTCTAAGCCAATATGTATTCCATATACAGTGATTTGCATAGGGGCATTTATTTGACCTTGGAACATGTTTTATTATCGACGTTAAAAGCAAATGTCACATAAATATGAACAAATATGAATCATTGTTAATGTTTAGACAATTATTTTAATATATAGTGAATGGCTATTGACACCTTTCTACCATTACCTGGGGGAATTTTATGTTAAACACTTTTTTTGTGTTGCTGACGTGATGCTGATCATGTGATTGTAACGGTGGTCCTCCTCTTCAAACGAAGAGGAGGAGTAGTGATGGAACCAAGGCGCAGCGTTGTGAAATGACATATTTAATAAACACACGACAAAACAACGAAGACAGAAAACGAACTATACTTGAATTTACTAACAAAATAACAAAACGAATGTGTAGACAGACCAGAATATTACGAACTTACATAAAACACGAAGAACGCACGAACAGGGAAAATAGACTACACAAAAAGAACGATGTACAAAACAAACCGAACAGTCCCGTATGGTGCGACAAACACTGACACAGGAGACAACCACCCACAACGAACACTGTGAAACAACCTACCTAAATATGACTCTCAATTAGAGGAACGCCAAACACCTGCCTCTAATTGAGAGCCATACCAGGCAACCCTAAACCAACATAGAAACAGACAACATAGAATGCCCACCCAAACTCACGTCCTGACCAACTAACACATACAACAAACTAACAGAAATAGGTCAGGAACGTGACATAACCCCCCCCCCTTAAGGTGCGAACTCCGGGCGCACCAGCACAAAGTCTAGGGGAGGGTCTGGGTGGGCATCTGACCACGGTGGTGGCTCAGCCTCCGGACGCTGTCCCCACACCACCATAGTCACTCCCCGCTTCTGTATCCCCCTCCCAATGACCACACTCCAACTAAACCCACCTAAAAGAAGGGGCAGCATCGGGATAAGGGGCAGCACCGGGATAAGGGGCAGCACCGGGATAAGGGGCAGCACCGGGCTGAGGGACGGCAGCACCGAGCTGAGGGACGGCAGCTCCGGGCTGAGGGACGGCAGCTCCGGGCTGAGGGACGGCCCTGGCAGGTCCTGGCTGGACGGCTCTGGCAGGTCCTGGCTGGACGGCTCTGGCCGGTCCTGGCTGGACGGCTCTGGCAGGTCCTGGCTGGACGGCTCTGGCAGGTCCTGGCTGGACGGCTCTGGACGCTCATGGCTGGACGGCTCTGGACGCTCATGGCTGGACGGCTCTGGACGCTCATGGCTGGCTGACGGCTCTGGCAGATCCTGTCTGGTTGGCGGCTCTGGCAGATCCTGTCTGGTTGGCGGCTCTGGCAGATCCTGTCTGGTTGGCGGCTCTGGCAGATCCTGACTGACGAATGGCTCTAGCGGCTCCTGACTGACTAACGGCTCTGACGGCTCGGGACAGACGGGCGGCTCTAATGGCTCGGGACATACGGATGGCTCAGACGGCGCTGGGGAGACGGATGGCTCAGACGGCGCTGGGGAGACGGATGGCTCAGACTGATCTTGTCTAGCGGAAGGCTTTGGCTGCTCCTGTCTGGTGGAAGGCTCTAGCGGCTCCTGTCTGGCGGAAGGCTCTAGCGGCTCCAGTCTGGCGGAAGGCTCTGTAGGCTCATGGCAGACGGGCGGCTTTGCAGGCTCATGGCAGACGGGCGGCTTTGAAGGCTCAATACAGACGAGCAGTTCATGCGGCGCTTGGCAGACGGACAGTTCAGGCGCCGTTGGGCAGACGGCAGACTCTGGCCGGCTGAGACGCACTGTAGGCCTGGTGCGTGGTGCCGGAACTGGAGGCACCGGACTGGAGACACGCACTTCAAGCCTAGTGCGGGGAGCAGGGACAGGGCACACTGGACTCTCAACGCGTACTATTTGCCTGGTGCGTGGTACCGGCACTGGTGGCACCGGGCTGAGTGCACGCACATCAGGACTAGTACGGGGAGAAGGAACAGTGTGTACAGGGCTCTGGAGACGCACAGGTGGCTTAGTGCGTGGTGCCGGAACTGGAGGCACTGGGCTGGAGCCACGCACCATAGGGAGAGTGCGTGGAGGAGAAACAGGGCTCTGGAAACGCACTGGAAGCCTGGTGTGTGGTGTAGGCACTGGAGGTACTGGGCTGGGGTGGGGAGGTAGCGCCGGAAATACCGGACCGTGCAAGCGTACTGGCTCCCTTGAGCATTGAGCCTGCCCAACCTTACCTGGTTGAATGCTCCCCGTCGCCCGACCAGTGCGGGGAGGTGGAATAACCCGCACCGGGCTATGTAGGCGAACCGGGGACACCATGCGTAAGGCTGGTGCCATGTATGCCGGCCCGAGGAGACTTACTGGTGGCCAGATATGTAGTGCCGGCTTCATGACATTTGGCTCAATGCCCAATCTAGCCCTACCAGTGCGGGGAGGTGGAATAACCCGCACTGGGCTATGCACACGTACAGGAGACACCGTGCGCTCTACTGCGTAACACGGCGTCTGCCCGTACTCCCGCTCTCCACGGTTAGCCTGGGAAGTCGGCGCAGGTCTCCTACCTGCCCTTGGCCCTCTACCTCTTAGCCCCCCCCAAGAAATTTTTGGGTAGTACTCACGGGCTTTTCGGGCTTCCGTGCTAGACGCGTCCCCTCATAACGCCGGTTTTGGGCTTGATTCTCCGGTCTCCAGCCTTGCTTCCTTGCTGCCTCCTCATATCGCCGCCTCTCTGCTTTCGCTGCCTCCAGCTCAGCTTTGGGGCGGCGATATTCTCCTGGCTGCGCCCAGGGTCCTTTGCCTTCTAGGTCTTCCTCCCATGTCCATTTCTCCAAATAATTAAGCCTCTCCTGTTGCGTGTTCCACTGCTCGAACTTATGCTGCTTGGTTCTGGATTGGTGGGTGGTTCTGTAACAGTGGTCCTCCTCCTCTTCAACCGAAGAGGAGGAGTAGTGATGGAACCAAGGCGCAGCGTTGTGAAATGACATATTTAATAAAGACACGACAAAACAACGAAGACAGAAACGAACTATACTTGAATTTACTAACAAAATAACAAAACGAATGTGTAGACAGACCAGAATATTACGAACTTACATAAAACACGAAGAACGCACGAACAGGGAAAATAGACTACACAAAAAGAACGATGTACAAAACAAACCGAACAGTCCCGTATGGTGCGACAAACACTGACACAGGAGACAACCACCCACAACGAACACTGTGAAACAACCTACCTAAATATGACTCTCAATTAGAGGAACGCCAAACACCTGCCTCTAATTGAGAGCCATACCAGGCAACCCTAAACCAACATAGAAACAGACAACATAGAATGCCCACCCAAATTCACGTCCTGACCAACTAACACATACAACAAACTAACAGAAATAGGTCAGGAACGTGACAGTGATAAGTTCTTCTGCCACTAAATACAAATCCCACTAGAATCAGCCATGTGTCATAGTCATGTCATGAGATTTGTAAATAAAAGAGGAATATAAATAATAAGAATTTAATGGAGTTTCCCCATCTCCCCATTTAGAGTTTCTGGCGCAGCACAGAAATGCCCTTATCCTTCTTCTTAACAGACCTGCTAACTTTCTTTGTTGTTACTTTTAAGTTTGGAACCAACATGCAGTACGTCCAGCAAGAAGAGAGGCAAGAACAATTTGTCCACCAGCTCAAGGACAAGCCACACTATTCACAGCCCTGTGTAACATTTAATGTAATTGCATTGCTAGACTTTTTGAAACATCATTTATTTGTATTGTTTCAAAAATAAACAAATAAATGGAATGTATGGTTTAAACATATCTTTAATGTTTATTCGTTTTAGCTGTGTTTATATCACAGCATGATGCTGCCACCTCCTGTCACACCCTGGCCTCTGTTATATTGATTTTCTTTATTAGTTTAGTTAGGTCAGGGTGTGACATGGGGGATGTTTGTGTGTTTTGTCTAGTTTAGGGTGTTTGTATTGTATAGGGGGTTTTGTTGAGTGTATGGGGTTGGGCTTAGTATAGTTGTCTAGGCAAGTCTATGGTTGCCTGAATGGTTCTCAATCAGAGACAGCTGTCATTCATTGTCTCTGATTGGGAGCCATATTTCAGGCAGCCATAGACAGTAGGTTTTCGTGGGTAATTGTCTATGTTGAACGTTAGTAGCTTGTGTGTGCACTTTCGTTTATAGCTTCACGGTCGTTTATTGTTTTGTTAGTTTTGTAAGAGTGTTTCGTTTTCGTGTTACGTCTTCGTCTAATAAAAGGAAGATGTATTTCTCTCACGCTGCGCCTTGGTCCACTCATTATCCTCAAGACAATCGTGACAGAATTACCCACCAAACAAGGACCAAGCAGCGTGATTCAAGGCAGCAGCAGCAAACGCAGGATTACAGGAATTGGGAGGAAATTCTGGACAGCGGAGGACCCTGGGCACAACCGGGAGAATATCGCCGCCCCAAAGCTGAGCTGGAGGCAGCGAAAGCAGAGAGGCGCCGGTATGAGGAGCTAGCACGGCAGAGCGGCTGGCAACCCCAAACATTTCTTGGGGAGGGGCTCTCGGGGAGTGTAGCTGGGTCAAGTAGGAGACTTGATCCAGCTCCCCGTGCTTACTGTGAGGAGCCGAAGATGGAACCAGAGCCAGTCGAGGTGGAATTGGAGGTGAGTAAGGGGAGTGAAGCTGAGACTGTGCATGAATTAATGGAGAAATTGGAGGAGAGCGAAATGAGGGAAGTGCTGTTGTGGAGCATAAAGCACCGCATCCTCTTGAAGGAGCATGTGCGGGATTTGATGTCACCGGGAACAGCTCTCCATACTCGTCCTGAGGTGCGTGCTAGCCGTCTGGTTGAGACAGTGCCTACACCACGCACCAAGCCTCCTGTGCGTCTCCAGAGCCCTGTGCGTCCTGTTGCTGCTCCCCGCACTAGCCCTGAGATGCGTGTCCCCAGCCCGGTACCACCAGTTCCGGCAAGACGCACTAGGCCTAATGTGCGTCTCCAGAGCCCTGTACGCACTGTTCCTTCTTCCCGCACTCGCCCTGAGGTGCGTGCCCTCAGTCCGGTACCACCAGTTCTGGCACCACACACCAGGCCTATAGTGCGCTTTGAGAAACCAGTGTGCCCTGTTCCTGCTCCCCGCACTAGCCCTATGGTGCGTGTCTCCTGCCCATTACCACCATGCCTACACCACGCACCAAGCCTCCTGTGCATCTCCAGAGTCCTGTGCGTCCTGTTGCTGCTCCCCGCACTAGCCTTGAGGTGCGTGTCTCCAGTCCGGCACCACCAGTTCCGGCACCACGCACCAGGCCTACTGTGCACCTCAGTAGGTCAGAGTCGGCCGTCTGCCCAACGCCACCTGAACTGCCCGTCTGCCCAACGCCGCCTGAACTGCCCGTCTGCCCAACGCCGCCTGAACTGCCCGTCTGCCCAACGCCGCCTGAACTGCCCGTCTGCCCAACGGCGCCTGAACTGCCCGTCTGCCAAGAGCCTTCAAAGCCGCCCGTCTGTACTGAGCCTGCAAAGCCGCCCGTCTGTGCTGAGCCTTCAAAGCCGCCCGTCTGTACTGAGCCTTCAAAGCCGCCCGTCTGTACTGAGCCTTCAAATCCGCCCGTCTGTACTGAGCCTTCAGAGCCGTCCCCCAGACAGGAGCCGCTAGAGCCGTCCGCCTGACAGGAGCCGCTAGAGCCGTCCGCCAGACAGGAGCCGCTAGAGCCGTCCGCCAGACAGGAGCCGCTAGAGCCGTCCGCCAGACAGGAGCCGCTAGAGCCTCCCGCCAGACAGGAGCCCCCAGAGCTGTCAGCCAGCCATGACCCGCCAGAGCCGTCAGCCAGCCAGGACCCGCCAGAGCCGTCAGCCAGCCAGGACCCGCCAGAGCTGTCAGCCAGCCAGGATCCGCCGGAGCTGCCCCTCAGTCCGGAGCTGCCTCTCAGTCCGGAGCTGCCCCTCAGTCCAGTGGCGCCCTCTGGGATGGTATTCAGTCCGGGACTCGCCGTTCTAGAGGCGCCACCAAAGCGGTTAGTGACTATGGTGGAGGGGGGTCCACGTCCCGCACCCGAGCCGCCACCATAGGAAGGCCCACCTGGACCCTCCCCTTCTATGTCAGGTTTTGCGGCCGGAGTCCGCACCTTTGGGGGGGGTACTGTCACACCCTGGCCTCTGTTATATTGATTTTCTTTATTAGTTTAGTTAGGTCAGGGTGTGACATGGGGGATGTTTGTGTGTTTTGTCTAGTTTAGGGTGTTTGTATTGTATAGGGGGTTTTGTTGAGTGTATGGGGTTGGGCTTAGTATAGTTGTCTAGGCAAGTCTATGGTTGCCTGAATGGTTCTCAATCAGAGACAGCTGTCATTCATTGTCTCTGATTGGGAGCCATATTTTAGGCAGCCATAGACAGTAGGTTTTCGTGGGTAATTGTCTATGTTGAACGTTAGTAGCTTGTGTGTGCACTTTCGTTTATAGCTTCACGGTCGTTTATTGTTTTGTTAGTTTTGTAAGAGTGTTTCGTTTTTGTGTTACGTCTTCGTCTAATAAAAGGAAGATGTATTTCTCTCACGCTGCGCCTTGGTCCACTCATTATCCTCAAGACGATCGTGACACCTCCATTCTTCACTGTGGGGATGGTGTTCTCCGGGTAATGAGAGGTGTTGGGTTTGTGCCAGACATAGCGTTTTCCATGATGGCCAAAAATTTCTCATCACCCCGAGTACCTTCTTCCATATGTTTGTGGAGTCTTCCACATGCCTTTTGGTGAACACCAAATGTGTTTGCTTATTTTTTTCTTTAACCTTTTACGGGGGCAGCCCGACACCGGTACACTTATGACAACATCCAGCTCAAAGTGCAGGGCGCGAAATTCAAAATCTATTTTTTTTTTATATTTAACTTTCACACATTAACAAGTCCAAGACACCAGATGAAAGGTGCACATCTTGTGAATCAAGCCAACATGTCCGATTTTTAAAATGTTTTACAGGGAAGACAAAATATGTAAATCTATTAGCTAACCACGTTAGCAAAGGACACAACTTTTCTAACTCCATCAGTTTCTTACTCCATCAGGTGCTATCACAAATTCGACCAAATAAAGATATAAATAGCCACTAACCAAGAAACAAATTCATCAGATGACAGTCTGATAACATATTTATTGTATAGCATATGTTTTGTTCGAAAAATTTGCATATTTCATGTATAAACCATAGTTTACATTTCAGCTACAATCCGAAATTGCACCGAAAGCAGCCATAATATTTACAGACACCAACGTCAAATAGCTAATTACTCATCATAAAACATTTCTGAAAAATACATAGTCTGCAGCAATTGAAAGACAGGCATCTTGTGATTCCAAACAATATTTCCGATTTATTAAATGTTTTACAGCAAAAACAAAATGTATCGCTATATTAGCGTAGCTACAATAGACAGAAATAATTGGGCGCCCACGGCCAGTTCACATGCACGACAGATATATGAAATAACATCATAAAATGGGTCTTACTTTTGCTGATCTTTCATCAGAATGTTGAAGAACGTGTCCTCTGTCCAGATGAGTCGTTGTTTCGATTCAGAATGGCAAATTTCCCTCTTCAATTAGCATTGGCACTAGCCGAGTGGCATAAATTTCTCCAACGTAAACACAGTCAGAGGACGGAACACGGCAAAACTCCCGAATAAAGTTTCAATAATCTGATTAAACTATATTGAAAAAACATACATTACGATGATATGGTCACATGTATCAAAAAAAATTCGAGCCGGAGACGTTAGCCGTTCGTTACCAAGGCAAAACAGAAGTCAATCCCACTTCCTTCAGAGTACCGGAAGTGGACGGTCACGTCAAAGAAATAGTTTTTTTTCCACCACAGACCAAGAGGAGCACAAACATTTCTTCTCTGACATCCTCTTTACACCAATAGGAAGGTGTATAGAGTGTCAGCAGACTCCTAAGTGTTAAGACCATGTATAGGCATCAAGTTGAAAAAAATAAATAAAAATCTGACATTTCACTTCCTGGTCGGGAAAAGTGCTGCAGAAGGACTTCTGTTTCACTCAGAGAAATAATTCCAACTCTTTTAGAAACTAGAAAGTGTTTTCTATCCAAAAAGAATAATAATATTCATATTGTACGAGCAAGATTTGAGTAGGAGGCCGTTTGAAATAGGCACGATTTCACTGGCTACTCAACACTTTGCCTTGCAGCCATAAGAAGTTTTAAGCAATGGCTTTTTTCTCGCCACTCTTCCGTAAAGCCCAGCTGTGTGGAGTATAAGGCTGAAAGTGGTCCTATGGACAGATACTCCAATCTCCGCTGTGGAGCTTTGCAGCTCCTTCAGGGTTATCTTTGGTCTCTTTGTTGCCTCTCTGATTAATGCCCTCCTTGCCTGGTCCGTGAGTTTTGGTGGGCTGCCCTTTCTTGGCAGGTTTGTTGTGGTGCCATATTCATTCCATTTTTTAATAATAGATGTAATGATGCTCTGTGGGATGTTCAAAGTTTTGTATATTTTTTTATAACCCAATCCTGATCTGTACTTCTCCACAACTTTGTCCCTGACCTGTTTGGAGAGCTCCTTGGTCTTCATGGTGCCGCTTGCTTGGTGGTGCCCCTTGCTCAGTGGTGTTGCAGACTCTGGGGCCTTACAGAACAGGTGTACAGATCGTATTTAGGGGCTCCATAGCAAAGGTGGTGAATACGTCTGCACTTTTTATTTTTATTTTTAAGAAGTATTTTTTTTTATTTCACTTCACCAATTTCGACTATTTTGTGTATGTCCATTACATGAAATCGAAATAAAAATCCATTTAAATGACAGGTTGTAATGCAAAAAAATAGGAAAAACGCACCAAGGGGGATGAATACTTCTACAAGGCACTGTACAATGTAGAAAATAGTCAAAATAAAGAAAAACACTTGGGTTTTGAGTAGTTGTGTCCAAACTTTTGGTGTGGTACTATATGTGTTATGAATGAGCAAAGGTGTACGACTTTAAATTAAGTACATCTTCATGCGATATAGAGTCTTTCTGGATGTGTTATGAATGACCAAAGGTGTCTCACTTCAAACAAAGTATTATAGGACACTAGATAAAGTGTCAATAAAATAGGGTTATTAACATTCTGCTGCTCTATGAAGGTTCTCTCATGATCGACGTGTTACTGTAGGTTGTGAGAGATATTTAAATGGCTTGATGGGCCTGCAGTGTGTGTGTGTGTGTGTAGTCCAACCTAAGACTAGCGCACCAGGTATTCCTCTTCTGTTCCCATGGAGACCAGGGCTTGATAACAACCTGTTATAATAGTGGCAACATTTTGTGGCTTTCAGCGGGGGAGTGGGTGAATGTGTCAAAGACCTGACTGGGCCCAGCACTGTGCGTTGTAGCTCATTTTTGTAGTGTGCATGTTTGTGTACTGATGACATGTACCTTGGTTCCAGAAGAAAGACACTTTCAATTTCTTTAGGTTGGGGGCTTTCGTCAAGGTAAGTGTTTCTTGGTGTAACGTAGTCCCCAGGCTATTGCACACACAGCACATATGCAGCTCAGTTTCCACCTCATTTTGTTGGCTGTATGCACATAGCCTGTCTTCTCTTGAGAGCCAGGGCTGCCTACGGCAGCCTTTCTCAATAGCATGGCTATGCTCCCTGAGTCTGTACAAAGTCAAAGATTTCCTTAAGTTTGGGTCAATCACAGTGATCAGGTATTCTGCCACTGTGTACTCTCTGTTTAGGGCCAAATAGCACTCTAGTTTGCTCTGTTTTTTTGTTAATTCTTTCCATTGTGTCAACTAATTATCTTTATGTTTTCTCGTGATTTGAATGGGTCCAATTGTGTTGCTGTCGTGGTGCTCTGTGGGGTCTGTTTGTGTTTGTGAACAGTGCCCCGGCACCAGCTTGCTTAGGGGATTCTTCTCCAGGTTCATCTCTCTGTAGGTGATGGCATTGGTTTGGGAATCGCTCCCTTTTAGGTGGTTGTAGAATTTAACAGCACTTTTCTGGATTTTGATAATTAGCGGGTATCGGCCTAATTCTGCTCTGAGTGCATTATTTGGTGTTTTACGTTGTACACGGAGGATATTTTTGCAGAATTCTGCATGCAGAGTCTCAATTTGGTGTTTGTCCCATGCTTTGAATTATTGGTTGTTGACTGGACCCCAGACCTCACAACCATAAAGGGCAATGGGTTCTATAACTGATTCAAGTATTTTTAGCCAGATCCTAATTGGTATATCGAATTTTATGTTCCTTTTGATGGCATAGAAGGCCCTTCTTGCCTTGTCTCTCAACTCGTTCACAGCTTTGTGGAAGTTATCTGTGGTGCTGATGTTTAGGCCGAGGAATGTGTAGTTTTTTGTTTGCTCTATGGCAACGGTGACTAAATGGAATTTGTATTTGTGGTCCTGGCGACTGGACCTTTTTTGGAACACCATTGTTTTTTGGAACACCATAGATTTACTGTCAGGGCCCAGGTCTGGCAGAATCTGTGCAGAAGATCTAGGTGCTGCTGTAGGCCCTCCTTAGTTGGGGACAGAAGCACCAGATCATCAGAAAACAATACATATTTGACTTCAGATTCTAGTAGGGTGAGGCCGGGTGCTGCAGACTGTTCTAATGCCCTCGCCAATTCGTTGATATATATGTTGAAGAGGGTTGGGCTTAAGCTGCATCCCTGTCTCACCCCACGGCCCTGTGGAAACAAATGTGTGTGTCTTTTGGCAATTTTAACCGAACACTTGTTGTTGTATACATGGATTTTATAATGTCGTATGTTTTACCTCCACACCACTTTCCATCAATTTGTATAGCAGACCCTCATGCCAAATTGTGTCAAAGGATTTATTGAAATCAACAGAGCATAAGAAGACTTTGCCTTTGTTTTGGTTTGTTTGTTTGTCAATTAGTGTGCGGGCTGAATAAGTGGTCTGTCGTATGGTAATTTGGTAAAAAGACAATTTGACATTTGCTCAGTACATTGTTTTCACTGAGGAAATGTACGAGTCTGCTGTTAATGATAATGCAGAAGATTTTTTCTTCTGTCTCTCTGTCTCTCTCTCGCTTTCTCTGTCTCTCTGTTTGTCACTCAGTCTCTTTGTTATGTTCCTGACCTGTTTTCTGTTAGTTTTTGTATGTGTTAGTTGGTCAGGACGTGAGTTTGGGTGGGCAGTCTATGTTTTCTGTTTCTATGTTGGTTTAAAGGGTGACCTAATATGGCTCTCAATTAGAGGCAGGTGTTTTTCATTTCCTCTGATTGAGAGTCATATTAAGGTAGGTGTTTTCACACTGTTTGTTGTGGGTGGTTGTCTCCTGTGTCAGTATGTTACGCCACACGGGACTGTTCTCGGTATGTTTGTTCGTTCGGTTTTTGTGTAGTCAGTTTTCCTGTTATTGCGTTCTTCGTGTTTCATGTAAGTTCGTCGTCCAGGTCTGTCTACATTCGTTTTGTTATTTTGTTAGTTAATTCAAGTATAGTTCGTTTTCTGTCTTCGTTGTTTTGTCGTGTCTTAAATAAATCATGTCATTTCACATCACTGCGCCTTGGTTCAATCCATGCTCCTCCTCTTCGGATGAAGAGGAGGAGGACTACCGTTACACTCTTATCATATCAGTTCAATTTAAAGGGCTTTATTGGCATGGGAAACATATGTCTACATAGCCGAAACAAGTGAAATAGATAATAAACAAAAGTGAAATACATTTTTTTAAATTAACAGTAATCATTACACTAACAAAAGTTTTTAAAGAATAGAGATATTTCAAATGTTATTTTATAGCTATGTGCAGTGTTGTAACAATGCACAAATAGTTAAAGTACAAAAGGGTAAAATTGTCACGACTTTTGCCGAAGTCGGTCCCTCTCCTTGTTCGGGCAACGTTCGGCGGTCGACGTCACCGGCCTTCTAGCCGTCGCCGATCCACTTTTCATTTTCCATTTGTTTTGTCTTTGTTTTACACACCTGGTTTCAATTCCCCAATTACTTGTTCATTATTTAAACCTCTGTTCCGCCATGTTTGTTTGTGAGTAATTGTTTATTGTATTGCGGTCCATATTTGTGGCCTTGTATTTATTACGACGTGTATTGTTATATTATTGAGTAAAATTGCTTTCATTACACCATATCTGCTGTCCTGCGCCTGATTCAACTCACCAGCTACACACAGACGCATTACAAAAATAAATAAACATAAATAAGGGTTCTATTTACAATGGTATTTGTTCTTCACTGGTTGCCATTTTCTTGTGACACCAGGTCACAAATATTTCTGTTGTGATGTCAAAGCAGCAAGATTGGGTCTCTCTCTCTCTTTCTCTAATCCGTTCCTCTCTCTCTTTCGATATCTACAGTGGTTTGCGAAAGTATTCACCCCCTTGGCATTTGTCCTATTTTGTTGCCTTATAACCTGGAATTAAAATAGATTTTTGGGGGGGGTTGTATCATTCGATTTGCACAACATGCCTACCAATTTGAAGATGCAACATATTTTTTATTGTGAAACAAACAAAACAGAACTTGAGCGTGCATAACTATTCACCCCCCCCCCCCCACACCCCCCGAAGTCAATACTTTGTAGAGTCTCCTTTTGCAGCAATTACTGCTCCAAGTCTCTTGGGGTATGTCTCTATAAGCTTGCCACATCTAGTCACTGGGATTTTTGCCCATTCTTCAAGGAAAAACTGTTCCATCTTCTTCAAGTCGGATGGCTTCCACTGGTGTACAGCAATCAGTAATACCACAGATTCTCAATTGGATTGAGGTCTGGGTTTTGACTAGGCCGTTCCAAGACATCTCTGGAAGACTGAAACAGGTTTCCCTCAAGAATTTCCCTGTATTTAGCGCCATCCATCATTCCTTCAATTCTGACCAGTTTCGCAGTCCCAACCAATGAAAAACATCCCCACATGATGATGCTGCCACCACCATGCTTCACTGCGGGGATGGCGTTATCGGGGTGATGAGAGGTGTTAGGTTTGCATCAGACATAGCGATTGATGGCCAAAAAGCTCAATTTTAGTCTCATCTGACCAGAGTACCTTCTTCCATATGTTTGTGGAGTCTCCCACATGCCTCTTGGTGAACACCAAATGTGTTTGCTTATTTTTTTCTTTAAGCAATGGCTTTTTTCTCGCCACTCTTCCGTAAAGCCCAGCTGTGTGGAGTATACGGCTTAAAGTGGTCTTATGGACAGATACTCCAATCTCCGCTGTGGAGCTTTGCAGCTCCTTCAGGGTTATCTTTGGTCTCTTTGTTGCCTCTCTGATTAATGTCCTCCTTGCCTGGTCTGTGAGTTTTTGTGGGCGACCCTCTGTTGTCAGGTTTGTTGTGGTGCCATATTCTTTCCATTTTTTAATAATGGATTTAATGGTGCTCCGTGGGATGTTCAAAGTTTTGGATATTTTTTTATAACTCATATATCCTGATCTGTACTTCTCCACAACTTTGTCCCTGACCTGTTTGGAGAGCTCCTTGGTCTTCATGGTGCCGCTTGCTTGGTGGTGCCCCTTTGCTTAGTGGTGTTGCAGGCTCTGGGGCCTTTCAGAACAGGTGTATATATACTGAGATCATGTGACAGATCATGTGACACTTAAATTGCACACAGGTGGACTTTATTTAACTCATTATGTGTCTTCTGAAGGTAATTGGTTGCACCAGATCTTATTTAGGGGCTTCATAGCAAAGAGGGTGAATATATGTGCACGCACCACTTTTACAATTTTTTGAAACAAGTAATTTTTTTTCAGTTCACTTTACCAATTTGGACTATTTTTGTATGTCCATTACATGAAATCCAAATTAAAATCCATTTAAATTACAGGTTGTAATGCAACAAAATAGGAAAATGCCAAGGGGGATAAATACTTTTGCAAGGCGCTGTATCTATATCTGTCTATCTATCTATTTATCTAATATGTGTCTCTCTCTATCTAATCTCTCTCTCTCTTTCTCTATCTCTCTAATCTCTCTTCTTCTATCTCACTAATCTCTCTCTAATAACGCTCTCTCTCTCTTTCTCTATCAAATATCTCTCTCTCTCTCTCTTTCACTCTCTCCAACTACAATTCATCAGACACTGTTACTGTTATCATTTCAACCAGAACTCTGATGGTTGTTATAAACTCATTTATTTACTATAATTCATTTTAGGAAAAAAATAACAAATCTCATTCCTCAATCCTCATGAAATTACCTTGACTATGACTTTTTAATTGGCAGTGTAGGAATGGTATCAAAGAAAAATAATTGAAAACCGGGATCTCATATACGACATTCCATGTAATGTAATTTTAACCGTACTGAGATATTGCATTCTGTTAAAATGGAACCTTTGCCTATTCTATGAAAAAGCAATATGGTTTGGAGAGGTTTGTTTTGTTCTTTTTGCGTACTACCCTCTGTGCCTCTCTGGCCACTCTGTGCTATTCAGAGCAGTGAACCACAGAGTGTTGGTGACTTACAGAACCTCTCATACCAGAAATCTAGACAAGCCTGAGAAAACAGTGGAAAGCAACAGGATTAGCTAACCTTTTACACCCTGTAATCCACTGAGTGAAGATATGGAAACGTGTGCAAACATTTTGAGATGTGGAATGGTTGCCTGGGGGCCTAACATTTGACAAGACCATTCTTAGCTGGATAGTGTTCATGTAATTAAGGCACATAATCAAGGACATTCAGGTTTGCCATGGGCCTGAGAGCCACATTTCAAATATTTGTACTCTAACTAAAACTAACAGAGAGTGAGGTTTGGCAAGGCCATTCATAGCAGGAAATAGTTTGTTGACAGATGCACACTGCTATGAATCATAATCACAAAGGAAACAAAGGAAAAATCACACCAATAAATCTGAAAGTCCTTGGCATTCTGCTTTTGCTTGCTTGTATTCCTCTGGCTAATTATGTTAGAACATGAGTGAAGGACTCCTGTGGAGAGAGCTGACTGGTGATTAGCCTTATTAATAAACAGCTCCTGTAGCTTCAGACCAGGGAGACAGAAAGACAAAACAGTCACGCTTATTATCAGTCTTCATATTGCTAGCTAGGAGAGAGAGAGGAAGGAAAGAGAGAAAAGAGGGAGAGAGAGAGAGCGAGAGAGGAAGGAGAGAGAGAGGGAGGGAAGAAGGAGAGAAAGGGGAAGGAGAGAGAGCGAGAGAGATAGAAAGAGGGAGAGAGAGGGGGAAGAAGGTGAGAGAGGGGGAAGGAGAGAGAAAGTGGGAAGGGGACAAAGAGAGAGAGGGGGGAGAAAGAGAGGGGAGAGAAAGAGTGGGAGGCAGAGAGGGTGGGAGAGAGAGAGAGAGAGATTGTTTAAAATCATCACCAGAGAAACATTGTCCTTAATTTGCTAATTCTAAACTAATTTATTGAAAGACAAGAACATTCACAAACAAATGAGTGGAATGACTGCACCATTAAAAGGTAATGTAGAGCATGCTACAGCAAACAGCAAATACACACAGGCATAAGTGGCACCAAAGTAGCATGGAGCCGTGGATACGTCCTCAGAGCCGTGGATACGTCCTCAGAGCCGTAGATACGTCCTCCGAGTCGTGGATACGTCCTCAGAGCCGTGGATACGTCCTCAGAGCCGTGGATACGTCCTCAGAGCCGTGGCTACGTCCTCGTAGTGGTGGATACGTCCTCAGAGCCGTGGATACGTCCTCAGAGCCGTGGATACGTCCTCAGAGCCGTGGATACGTCCTCAGAGCCGTGGATACGTCCTCAGAGCCGTGGATACGTCCTCAGAGCCGTGGATACGTCCTCAGAGCTGGAGATACGTCCTCGGAGCCATGGCTACGTCCTCGTAGTGGTGGATACGTCCTCAGAGACGTGGATATGTCCTCAGAGCTAGAGATACATCCTCAGAGCCGTGGATATGTCCTCAGAGCCATGGCTACGTCCTCAGAGACGTGGATATGTCCTCAGAGCTAGAGATACATCCTCAGAGCAGTGGATATGTCCTCAGAGCTGGAGACATGTCCTTAGAGTGGTGGATACATCCTCAGAGCCGTGGATATGTCCTCAGAGCTGGAGACATGTCCTCAGAGTGGTGGATACATCCTCAGAGCCGTGTATACATCCTTAAGTCTCACAGTGTGGCCTCTCTGCTTGCCTGCTGGGGACGGGTTTCTGTTGCTGCCAATCACAGGAAGCAGAGAACTGTGAATAGCTGATGAAGTCATAAGCAGTGCTGGTGGTTTGATTCTACGCCTCTCTGATGTTAAAATGACACATGTCAAAAGATCATGTTGACAAAGCTTCTGTTTGTGATATGTTTTTCTTGTTTACAGCCTAGTTTAGATACAGTAGGACTATTTACACCTGCTTAACCATGTTCATGATTACCGGTACCACAGTGCATGCAAGCCAAAGCTTTTATTCAACTAATTTATAAAACCACCTATCACAGTTTTATTTCATTCATAATTTTGACAAAAATTTGACGGCACCTGTCTTTCCCACTCATTTGGGATAGAGGCATATAACTGGATCCACCGATATGGGACAAGGACTCTTCTCAACTCGTTTAGCCTCTGGCTTGAAAAGGGGCAGCTAGATCCTCAAAAGGGAATGTGCGTGTCATCAGGCATGCAGGGCAGGCAGCAGTCTTCTTCACTGTGCTTCTGTGTCTTAGAGACTGCTAATATTTCTTTAGAAGGAGGTGAGAAAGAGAGTGGAGTAAGGCTTCATTTATCCTCTCTCTCACACCTTTTTCTCCCTCGCTCTCACTCTTTGTCGCTCTCTCTCTCTCTCTCAGCCAGCTGGCGTACGTCTGGCCTGAACAGGCCATTAGTCTCAGGTGAATATTGGGGCATGCAGGGTTGCTGAAAGTTCACACCCCTTGCTAAGTGATAATTATTGCAACTTATCACTTCTTAGCACATCTTACACTCCCATTAGATCATTCTCTCATATGCAGGCTATATGACTGACGAATGTTTTTGCTGTTAGTGACGTCATCAACATGATCACCCTTTTCATCATTGTCGTTGTCATTATCATAATCCTCTTCTTCATCAGCATCATTATCATGTGTGTCGTCTCTTAGCCCATACTGTAGGTTTTACTATTTGGTGTCCTCAAACTATCCCAAAGACAACTCTGAAGTTCATCTTTAAGCCTACTTCCCAATTCCCTCAAAACTTCAACAACAAAAATCAAAGTAATATACAATAGAGCACTGTACGTCCAACTGAGATTTCAATTTGTCTCCCATTATGTCGCATGCCTTCAAGCGTCTGCGACACAGGATATGGACTTCACAGGATGATTACCCAGTTTTTCTCCCTTGAACTTTCGCTCCAGCCTCTTTCATGGCTTTATGCAGCCATCAGCAGTCTCTTCTTTTTGATGCCCTGCTCTGCTCTGCTCACTGTTCTGTGCATTTTACTGTGTGCATATGAAATCAAATGTGGCGTCTCTTCAAGTGAGCCTCCATAATCCCTAAGTGCATTATGGGAACACTGCAGTGAGACATGCAAAGTGACAGTGGTGGCTCTGAATATTGTACGCTTTATCTAGTTCCCCTCGGTGGCCTTCTTCCTCCTTCACTCTTCCAGATGTACTTAACCTATTTCCACCCCACAATCCTCCTGCATATAAATTCCATTGCAGTTAGTTTCATGTTCAAGAGCACATCTTTTTAATTTTCAAAGTCATATTGCTACTGATTTTATATTACCTGGTCTTATTTAAAAAGTTTTGGTAAGAAATGAAAAAGTGGAAATGGTGCGGAACAGAATGATGCAGATTTACCCATGAGGTATTACATATTACTTTATAAAGTTTCAGAAGCTGGCTGTATAAATATTGTATTGCCTACTTGCCAGCATCCAGTTTAGAGCAAAGTGTAACCCAAATAAAACTATGCAAATAAAATGAAGCCAAAAGTCCTATTTTGCCTGTAGAGACTGACACAATTGCAATACTGAGCACAAGTGCATTTTATAATTTAGGAGTGACATTTAATTTATTTGTTTGTAGACCTCAATCTGATTTTTCCATAAACTCCATTTTCACCTAATGGGCTTAGCTCATCCCATGCTTCAAACTCTTGATTATATTTCAATTTGCAAAAGCCATATTGTGTTCAGAGGCAAATTAAACAACCATAATAAAACATTGACATTTGTAGAATAAAATGTTTCACTTTGTTGTTGAACTCCATCTAGGTGAGGTTAAGAACCATGACCTAGAGTCTCCAAGGCACTAAAGTTTCTCTGTATTGATGGTTTGGTTTAGTTTGATATCATGATTTGGGTCATCTTGACATGTTTGATATTACCCTCCTGTGGACGCTACAGACTAGCTATTCAGTATTCCATTTATTTTACACCTAGGGTGTCTCTGTGATCTATTTATGCATTGCAGTGGTGGAAAAAGTACCCAATTGTCATACTTGAGTAAAAGTAATAGAAAATGACTCAAGTAATGTAGTGAAGTAAAAGTTGTCAAAAATAGAAATAGTAAAGTACAGATACCTCAAAAAACTACTTAAGTAGTACTTAAGTATTTTTACTTAGTGTAAGTACTTTATGCCACTGTGCAGATGATTGGTTTTGTCATTATGCCCCGCTTTCCCATGGAACTATATATGACACATGTTCAATGTTCTCTCATGTTACATGAAGATGTGTTGGATAATAATAGCCTGGAACAGAAAAATGTCAAAAGGTGAACACCAAAAGTTTGCCCAAATGCCAGATGAGCTGTTCCATCTTTAACCCAGTGGTCCTGTCTAAATGGTTGTTTTTGGACAGAATGTTGATTCGTTTTTTGTGTTAGAAATGCCTGTCCTGAATTCAGATCGGTCACGTGTGCTCCCTCTCCAGACTCTTGTCACGTTCGTCATAAAGAGTAGACCAAGATGCAGCGTGGTATGTTTCCATCCTTTATTATGGAATAGAAAACTTTAAAGAACAAACCAACCAACCAACCAACCAACCAACCAACCAACCAACCAACCAACCAACCAACCAACCAACCAACCAACGCCGCTAATATAATGCTCACAGGCAACTATGCATAGACAAGATCCCACAAATACAATGGGGAAATGGCTACCTAAATATGATCCCCAATAAGAGACAACGATAAACAGCTGCCTCTGATTGGGAACCATATCAGGCCAACATAGATATACAATTCCCCTAGATAACCCACCCTAAATCACACCCCGAACCAACCAACATAGAGAATAAACAGCTCTCTATGGTCAGGGCGTGACACCTCTAGGTCACCAGGCTGCTCGTTATGGCACCAGACTCACCTGGACTCCATCACCTCCTTGATTACCTGCCCTATATTTGTCACTCACTTTTTCTTCCCGTCTCTCAGCGCACATCGTTACAAGATCCCAGTTCAGTCCTGGTGAACGCTCTGGCAATTTGAGAGAAACCTTCAACATTGATGTTACTTTAGCAATTAATATAATTAAATATATTTATTAATCCCAGATGGATAAAGTGTTCGTCAATCAAGCATTCATTTAGTCACAAAGACAACCAGCAACAATAGAAGTAGCAACAACAGCAGGTAGAAAACAACATTTCAGTCAATAGAATAGAAGTAATTAGAATAGGTTGAGATTAGGTTTAAAATTTCCAACAGCTATGCAAACCACGTGTTATACACTTCATCCACCCCAACCTCTTCTCTGCAGCAGAGAATTCTGCTCGTCACACCCCAATGTTTCCAGTAATAAGACATTTAACAAGTATGTATATTAACATTAAGTAAAAATAGTATAGGATCAAATACACATCTGATCATTTGATGTACCTGTTATAATGTTCTACTGTATGTCTGTTTTCTTCTTCGTGTTAGGATCCAGAGTGTCTGATTTGAGGTACTGCCAGGAGTTGCTCCATTCTGCCTGGGGCAGTTCAACCTCGTGGAGTTGCATGTGGTGTTTGGGGCCGTTGTGTATGAGAGGCTCTGTGCCCTGGTTAAGCTGATGTGGGTGATTTGGGTTTGAGAGTCTCCATGATTGTTTCCACCGGTCCAGTGATACTGAGTTGTTGGATTCTGGGGCGACAGATAACCTCCAAGACTCTGCCCAGTCCTCCAACTGCTGCTGTGTCTTCCAAGATTCAGACCATTCATTCTGAGGCATGCTGTCTTCAGCATGATCAACACCCAGGCACTTGGAAGTCTTATACTTATTGGACAAAAACACAACATAATTTTGGGCTTTTGTGTTGTTTTTTGACAGATTCGGACAACATATCTTCCAGGAACCATTCCATTCTCTCTGCTGTGTTTTGCCTTCACTTTCTGCAGTTGACACTTTCCAAGACTGGCGCCAGTCTGAGAAAGGTGTGTTAATCTTGTGGAACTGGAGATGCAGTGGCACATCGGGCATATCTATCTCTGATTCAATTTCTTCGGGCTCTGACTGGGACTGAGGTTGATTTTTCAAAGATTTCCAGGACTCTACCCCTTCTGGTGAGGACGTAATGTTTTCATCAAGCTGGGAGATCAACAGATCATTGGACAGCTTGTGTTTTAGTGATATTGGGAGATACTGCCGATTCTGGGAGTCTATAGAGGTCCTGTATGAGTGATGTTCATGACAAAAACGCCAGGACTCACGCCAATCCTTCAGATATGGATTGTTGTTTTGAACATTGTTACCTGCGACCTTCCAAGATTCTGTCCAAACTGGCAAGAAGTCATCAGGCTGTACTCTTTCTGTAATCATCTTGTTCTCAGCATGCTGCTCGTGTAAAGGCTTGAGTGTCTTCCAAGCATCCTCCCACTCCGGAAGGTTTACTTTGTTATCCAAAGGCTTAGCATTCAGTAGTTTGTTGCTTTGTTCCCGGCTGAACGCTGGCCATCCCTGCTGCCAGGATGTTGTTTGTGTGTGCAGTAAGCGACTGAATAGCAGTGGTCGACACTTGAAGGGCTTTGCCCATTCATTGAAAGGTAGGTTTCTGTCCTGCTTAAACCCCCTCCACCATTTTTTCTCAGATGGACCTTCCTTCTGTGGGGGCTTCAGGATTTTCCAAGAATCACCCCAGATTGCCTGGTTAAGATTGTATTTGTAAGGCTGAGGAGGTGATGGTGTGCTGGCTTTCAGCATCTCCTCCTCTGGTTTTGGGGCTAGGGGCTGTGCCGTCTTGGGTGAGGTGGGGCTCTCGTCCTCTGGCTTGAACCTCCATGATTCTGCCCAATCATTCAAAGGAATCTCTATTAGATGTGACAAATGTTTAGAGGAATCAGAATGGGTATATTTTTCCTCCTCCTCCTCCTGTGTCTCAGTGTATTGGGTAGGCTTGATGGTCTTCCAGCATTCAGACCATTCATTCTGAACCATACAGTCAACACTCAAGAAACGTTCAGTCTTATGCCTTGAGAAAAATACAACATCCGTTGGGGGTTTTAAGTAATTTTTATTTAGGTTCGTCCAAGATATTTTCCAGGAATCAGTCCATTCTGTTGAAGAATGTTGTTGTTCGTCTTTACCTGCTACAGCTTGCGCAGTTGACACTTTCCAAGACTCGTGCCAGTTTGAGAAAGGTGTGTTAAGCTTGTAGAACTGAAGATGCAATGGCACATGGGACATTTCCAACTCTGATTCAGTTTCTTCTGAATCTGACTGGGACTGAGGATAAGGTTTCACAGATTTCCAGGACACTATCCACTCGTATGAAGATGGGATCTCCTCATCAAGCTGGGAGCTCAACAGCTCATTGGTCAGCAAGCATTTTGACATCATCATAGCATGATGGCAGTACTGGGAGTCCAATAAGGACTTGCAACCGTGGTGTTCTTGGCACAACCTCCAGGACTCATGCCAATCCTTCCAATATGGATTGCTATTTTGTTTCCAAGATTCTTTCCAACCTGGCAAGAAAGTATGTTGGGGAGGCATGGGGGTCTTCCAGGATTTAGACCATTCACTCTGAGGCATGCTGTCGACACCCCGGAACCTTTGGGTCTTGTACTTATTTGAGAAAAACACAACATCTCTTTGGGCTTTTGTGTCATTTTGATGCTGACTACATATCTTCCAGGAACCTTTCCATCCATCTTCAATTGCTTCGTTATTTGCAGTTGACACTTTCCAAGACTTGTGCCAGTTTAAGAAAGATGTGTTAAGCTTGTGGAACTGGAGATGCAGTGGCACATGGGACATTTCTACCTTTAATTCAGTCCCTTTGGGTTCTGACTGGGACTTTTGGGACTGGGGCTGACATTTCACAGATTTCCAGGACTCTATCCAATCCCATGAAGATGGGATATCCTCATCAAGCTGGGAGATCAACAACTCATCGGACAACACATGTTTTGACATCAACTGGGAGTCTATGGGGGCCTTGCACCTGTGGTGTTCTTGGCACAAACTCCAGGACTCGTGCCAATCCCTCAGATATCGGCCACTGTTTTGGACATTTTCACCTGCGACCTTCCAAGATTCTGTCCAGCCTGGGAAGAAGGCTTTGTGCTGTACTGTTTCTGTAATCATCTGGTTCTCAATGTGTTGATTGGATAAAGATTTGGATGTCTTCCAAGCGTCCTCCCACCCTGGAAGGTTTACTTCGACATCCAAAGGCTTAGCTTTCAATAGTTTGTTGCTTTGTTCCCGGCTGAACACTGGCCATCCTCGCTGCCACCACTCTGTTTGCTGGTGAAGGATGAAACTGAATAACAGTGGTCGACACTTGAAGGGCCTTGCCCATTCGCTGAGAGGTAGGTATCTATCTGGCTTAAAATCCCTCCACCATTTTTCCTCAGGTTGAACTTCCTGCTCTGGGGGCTTCAGGCTCTTCCATGACTCATCCCAGCCTCCGGCTGGATTGAGAACTTGGGGCTTTGCCCTCTTGGGTGGTTTATTTTTGGGTGGTGGTGGGGATGGAGCAGGTTTGGGAATCTTTGGTGGTGGTACCACCTTAAACATGGCTCCTTCGATGTCAGCATCAATGTCTGGGATCACCGCAACCTTTCTGAAGTCAGATATGTCGCTGCCCTTTCCTTTCTTCTCCGCTGCCGTAGGGGTTCCATTTTTGTTCGCCAGGCGAGACTGCCACTTTTTGTAAAGCCTGTGGAAGACAGCACCAGAGCAGGGTAAATTTTTATAATAACACAATAATATGAACTGCCCTTATACTGTAGGTTAGTCAATAGTCACTTTTTAAAAACAATTAAATTGTTTTTTTAATCAAAGCCAGCATGAAATGTTATAATGCATTGCAATGTATTACATATTATAAACTGGTTGGTTCGAGCCCTGAATGCTGATTGGCTGACAGCCGTGGTATATCAGACCGTATATCACGGGTATGACAAAACATTTATTTATACTGCTCTAATTACGTTGGTAACCAGTGTATAATAGCAATCAGGCACCTCAGAGGTTTGCGATAAATGGCCAATATACCACAGCTAAGGCCTATATCCAGGCACTCTGCGTTGCGTATTGCTTAAGAACAGCCCTTAGTCGTGGTGTATTGGCCATATAACACACCCCCTCAGGCCTTGGTTAATTGCACACGCATTATCAAGGTGTTATGACTGACAAAGCTGTTCCTATATGTCCCTGGGCATTCAAAGATTGACATGCTTTAAGAAAGAGTGGATAAGGATATGATGCCACACTGTCTTAAGAAATATGCATTTTAATCCAAACCATGAATATAGTTGATGAACTTTGAAGTGATAGTTCACTTTTTTGGAAGATAACTTCTCAAAATAAATTTATGTGAGTCATTGTATGACCAGTCTTACCCATTCAAGGCACTCTTTCCTTGTCTCTCCTTTTCCAGTTGTCCCTTCTGACTAAACTGCTTAGCTCTGTTCTCCCATTGGTTCCTGAGCTGGAAGCTGTCGTAC
This sequence comes from Salvelinus fontinalis, assembly GCF_029448725.1. Classification (NCBI taxonomy): domain Eukaryota; kingdom Metazoa; phylum Chordata; class Actinopteri; order Salmoniformes; family Salmonidae; genus Salvelinus; species Salvelinus fontinalis. Next base: position 8,740,807 of record NC_074666.1, on the reverse strand, counting down.
ACTGTCCCTTTATCCCTGTCTGACGACATCATGCCACCTCCTGACAGGAAAACACATAGCGTGTATAACACCATTTTAGTGTAGCCCAGAGACACTGGTATGAATGAATGACATAAATATTAAGGCTCGTATAAGTTCAAGAGTGTAATTGTTCAGGTTCAAGAGTTATTTGCAACAAAAAAAAAGGCATGTCTACCCAGTGCAAACACAATAATACAGGAATAAAAATTACAATTTTAATGCTCCAAATTCATCAAATACAAAAACATGTATACAGTCCAAGTGCAGTGTAAAAGCCTGTGTAAGTGCCCATAAAAGATGCAGCTATTTTTGGGAGAGCAACAGCTGTTCCATGGACACCATAAACAGCCAAGCTAGCTAGTTGGAATAACACAAAATAACTGGTTTTGAATTTCACTAACTTTATGATCCGTAACAACGACTAGCTAGCTCTTACTTCTTGGCCAGGGCTCCCGTGAAAAAAATAGATTCCTTTCCCAATGTCACTGGTCTGGATGAAGAACGATAAATATATAGAATCTTCCTCCCTTGCTCCTTTACTGTGTGTACAGCGCATAGTTTCTTGTCTGTGTGACTTGCCAAACTGACTCACCCCCTGTGCTATAATTGGCTGAGAAACTGAAGAAGCTTCAATCATGGGATGAATCCAATCCCAGGTTGTGGTTTATACTGTAGATTCATTACGGAGACACACAGTACCACTGAAATATGAGAAGTTAAATATCATATGGCCATGCCATGAGTTCTATGTAGCCTATGATGCTGAAGAAAAAAGATATTTAAAAATTCAGGAGAAGTGAAATTGAATGTATTTGTTTAAATAACAACCTCAATCTGACTTTTCCTCACCTCCATTATTTTATTTTCCCTAATATGCTTAGCTCTTCCCATGCTACAAACTGGTATTGTATTTCAATTTGCAAAAGCATTGAGTTTAAGGGGCTTTAAATAACCATAATACTTGTAGAGTAAACTCATTCATTCTGTAATCCACTATATGTTATAAATTGTAAAATTAATGTCTCTTGGATAAAAATGGTTTATATATGTCACGCCCTGACCATAGAGAACTTTTCATTCTCTATGTTGGTTAGGTCAGGGTGTGATATCTAGGGGAATTATATGTCTATGTTGGCCTGGTATGGTTCCCAATCAGAGTCAGAGGCAGTTGTTTATTGTTGTCTCTGATTGGGGATCACATTTAGGTAGCCATTTCCCCATTGTGCTTTGTGGGATCTTGTCTAGGTATAGTTGCCTGTGTGCACTATTTTGAGCGTCACGTTTCGTTTGTTTGCTTTGTTTTTTCCCCCTTTGAGTTTTCTCTTCCAAATAAAAGGATGGCAACATACCACGCTGCATCTTGTTCCACTCCTTATGACGATCGTGACAATATGTCTCTGTCAGGTCTGGATGGTTCTGTGCTCTATTTAAACCATGGTGACTATAATCTATTTTTACAGGATTGGATGGTTTTGTCATGCCGTCACTATGACAAGTGCTCATTACTTACCCTGGGTTCCCTAAAACACTCCAACTGAGTCCGTGTGGTGTGCCGTTCATGGGACAAGTGGCCCAGTAGACATTCCTGGAATTCATATCCCAGTGAACATGAACAACTTCATCAGAACTTTGAGGACAAATTTGCCAAATATTTTTCAATTTACATTAATACATGCATAAGGTTTAAAGTCTCCTACATATGTTTTTCTCCCCCCCCAAACGTTATGAACAAAAGAATATTCAAATATAGCTGCTCCTGCTGACTACACCATTTAAAAAGTAGCATAGAGGGAAGGTCCTCTAGCAACAACAAAAAAAATTAAGTAGAGAGCAGTGAAAAATACACTTGAAATTAGTACTGAATCACAGAAAGCACACTACACAGTATCACAAAATTAACAAATATTTAAAGTGCAAATGAGCGCAAGAACCCTCTTCTCTGGTTAAATGATTTGTGCCATCGATTTCAGTCAGAAACAATTATTCCAGTACCAAAATCTGTAAGTAGGATAATTGGTCATAAAGTCAATATATTCCAAAACAGAGTTGTGAGATGTGTAACTGAGGATGTCAAAACTTAACATGAGGGTTGGGTTGTGATTTAAATCCTGCCCCCATTGGCTCACTGCATGGCAGTCTAATCACGACTGGCAGTAATCAAATCCTCCGGATAACAGCTGCCCAGTGTGCTGCAGTTCACGCCATCCAATCACTCACCAGGATCAACTTACCCACCCATTTACAGACAGCCGCACTAACCATTAGCACACAACACCTTGGACTTGTTTAGACAATATATACCGTTTAAGATAGTCACAAATGTTATTTTGAAAGAATATACAAGTTTGTTTTTTTAAACAGCATGGGCTTTCAAACATCCTCAGATTTGTGAGCTCACATTAGCATCACAAACCATTTTCATTAAAGATAGCTACATCTAGAATGCAGGAAATCCAGTACGATCGAGGCTTCCCTGACCAATCACGTTGACATGCTGCATCTCGCAGTTGATAAGCCAGTTGGTATGGTGGCCTGTTTGGGGCAGTGACTGAAGAGGGACAAACATAGCACACCCACAACTCTAAAGACACAAATGACATTTTTCTTAATGAGTAACAAAAAAAATCCCAGGTGGAATCGGCAAGTTCAGCCCCTCTTTAATGTTATTACAAGCAATATTTAGTTATTTCAAGGTTACAGTTGTGTTGTCTAGTACAACAGAGCATTCATGTAAGACTTCAGTGTTTAAATGCAATATTCAATTAAGGCTAGTAAAAGTATCTCAAAGCACAGCAACTATAGACAGGTTGGTTGTTTAGCAACCAGCACATGCAGAGCTATGGGGCAAAACAAACGGTTGGCTTAGATTGAATAAATATAATTGACATGTTGTCAATGTTTATTGAAAACATACATTTACACAATGAGCACTTGTTTCAAATACATTGCTACTGTTGGTTTGCTAGGTAGCAATTTTTTTCCCTATTAACATTGACATGAAATCAGTCAAAACACAAAGAACAAGATGAAACTAGTCACTTAAGATTACCCACAGGCAATTTGTCATTGTTGGAAGCTATCTGGCCATCCAGAATCACAACTTACCATTGAAACGTGCGAATCGTTTGTGACGTTATCAGCCAACCCATCTATAGTGCACGCACAGCAAACTGTATTAAGTGTAACAAAAAATGCATTCATCACTCTCAAAAATGTCTGAAAGACTTTAAAGTGCTACATGCATGGAATAACCAAGCCCACAAAAAAACAAGAATTACCTTTGCTGTCTGTCTCCAAGTCCTCACAGACACTGATCCGACAAGATGTACTCAGAATTTCACAATAAACACAGAGACTAGATATGATTATTTTCAACTGTGATTGGGAGTTCAGTCCATAGGCTAGAGCTAGTCTGAGGACTTGGAGGTAGCAGCGGCTCCTTTTTCCTCTTCCTGGTTGGCAGGAAATGCAGCCATTTTAAGATAACAGGAGACGCATGCTCCGCAGTCACACCTGCAATCAATTAAGACAAAACACAAAGAATCAGTTCGAACAGACCAATAGGAGGCATGTAACATGACTATGTTAATTAACTCAACAATATCAGCTACACTCTGTCACATCCTTGCCCACTTAAAAATAAAATGTGTTCCACATTTGCTAATATCAAACACTACATATCTGAAAAGAAAGCTTCTTCGGGTTTCTTGAAGTCAATTAGTGCAGCTCTGTCAGTTTGGGTCCTGATAGGAGTAGGAACTGCCTACAGTCAGAGACGGAGGAGGAAGCAAAACATCTCACTCCCTCATTTTTTCTGGTTCATATACAGTACAGTCAATTAACTAATTATACCAGACCCAAGAGCCACTCCTTAGTAAGTAGACCGGAACTGTGACCATTTTTCCCCCAATGGTAAACGGCCTGAGTAAGACTTCATTTATCCACCATCTTTTCTAAAGTTTATCTGCTGACAAAAACAGTACCCAAGGGCCCTCAGCCCACAATCTCCCCCAGTCTAATCCCATCTGCATACATATACCTTACAAAATCCTTGCCATAACATCTTACTTTTCACCAGCCTTTTTTCACCTTCCCTTTCCTTTCCTCACATGTCCCATCACATACCGTTAACAGTTTTCTTCGAGTTTGGTCTTTAAAAAGTTACTTTAAGTTAATTAGGTTATAATGGTAGTAATGCATGGTTGTCATTGTTTTCATGTCTTAACCTAAATGTGTTGTGTTGTTTATTTGTTTGTAATGTTTGCTTGCTTCATGGCTGTCATGGTAATTAAGTCCTACTGTCCCCAGTCTGTATTGTGTCCAAGAAAACAAAGAAACAAAAACAAAAAACAAAACAAAAAAAGCCCTCCGCCCCTTTTCCTTAGATGGGAAAAAAGTTGTTTTGACATCTGGGAGTCCATAGAAACCTTCCACCAGCGATGTTCTTGGCAGAAACTCCACGAGTCACGCCAATCCTTCAGACTTGGAAGATTATTTTGAACATTGTCACCAGAGAGCCTCCTTGCCTCTCTCCAACCTGTCAAGGCTTTGGGCTTTACTGTCTCTGTAACCGTCAAGTCCTCAGTGTGCTGCTTGGCTAAAGGCTTGGGCGTCTTCCAAGCATCCCCCCATTCTGTAAGATTTACATTGTCATCCAAAGGCTTAACATTCAGTCGTTTATCACATTGTTCCTCTGTGAACTCTGGCCATTCCTGCTCCCAAGCCTCTAGAGATACTTGTTTTTTAATGTTCAACAACAGTGGTTGAGTCCTCCAGGCTTCTGACCATTTATCGACATTAAGTATGTCCGATGAAGCCTGAGTTTTTTGGGGGGCATCAAACTGTGATTTCTTGGGTGGTTCACGTTTCTTTGTGGGTAGTGTGGGTGGAGGTACCACCTTGGCCTGGCCTCCGAACCTGGCCTCCAAACCTGGACTCCAAACCTGGACTCCAAACCTGGAATCCAAATGTGCTGCTTCAATGTCAGCATCATTGTCAAGGCTCATCACAATTTTTCTGGAGTCAGACATGTCATCGCCCGTCCCTGTCTTCACAGTTTCTGCAATCATCTGATTCTCTGTGTGCTGCTTGAGTGAAGGCTTGGACGTCCTACAAACTTTCTTCCCCCATGGAAGATTTACTGTGTCATCCTGAGGAGGTGAAGGTTTTCTGGCAAGCAGCTTCTTCTCCTTGGGTTGTGGGGCTGGGGGCTTTGCGCTCTTGGGTGCGGTGGGCTTATTTTCCTCAGAGCTCTCCTTCCTCAGCTGAAGGAGCGGTTCATGTTTCTTATGAGTTGGTGGCTCAGATTTATGTATAGTTGGTGGAGGTGCCACTTTAGACCTGAAGTTAGACATGTCGCTGCTCTTTCCTTTCTTCTCCACTGCCGTAGATGTTCTATTTCTGCTGATTACCAAGCGATTCTGCCACTCTCTGAAAGCCTTTACTTTTTCTGTAATACCCCTGTTTTCTGTGTGCTGCTTGGGTAAAGGCCTGGACATCTTCCAAGAATCCTTCCACTCTTTAAGGTTAACTTTGTCATCCAAAGGTTTAACTTTCAGTAGTTTGTTGCTTTTTTCCCGGCTGAACGTTGGCCATCCCCGCTGCCAGGACAATGTTTGGTCGTAAAGGATTCTACTGAACTGCAGTGGTCGACACTTAAAGGGCTTTGACCATTCACTTGGACCATTCGGTAGTTCTCTATCCCTAATACTCCTCCACCATTTTCCCTCAGATCGTCTTTGTAAGTCTTTGTATGAGAGAATGACTTTGGGCAGAGGAGGAGGTGATGGTTTAGGTGGGGTGGGCTTCTTCTCCACTGGCTTGGGAATCTCTATCTTCACCCGTCGTGGTGATTTCTTGGGAGTGGGTGGGGGTGGGGGTGGAGGTGGGGCTGCGTCTAGTGGAGGATCAAGCCTAAACCGTTTCAGTAGAGGACAATACACCATCTTTCTGCCCTTTCCTTTCTTCTCCAATGCCATCAGTCGAATGTGCCGCTCTTTAATAAGCCTACGGATAAACACACAGAACCATGGCGAATTAGAAAAAAAACAACACCATAGCATTATTGAGGAGATGATCAAGAATAGTGTTGAGAATGGGGAGAAAATTAGAGGCAGACCAAGAAACAGACCAGACCTCAACAACCCCTATGTCTGTCTGTGTGTATGTCTGGTCTTTCTGAAAGTCTGTGTGTTCATGTATTACATTTGTTTTGTGATTTTACCGATTCAGGTCTCTATTTTCCTGCCCCTCCTTCTCCTGCTGTCCCTTCTCACTGATCTTCTGGGCTCTGTTCTCCCAAGGGTCTCGAAGCTGGCAGGGGTCGAACGCGATCCCTTTACCAAACACAGCCCTTTTATCCCTGTCTGACGACATCATGCCACCTCCTGACAGAAATAAAACACATAGCATGTTAGTATTGTTAGTATGAATGGGACATTCATTTATTGCAGATCTGGGTTGAGTGTAGTTTTAAAGGCACAATGCAGCCGTTTTTATATCAATATCAAATCATTTCTGGGTAAAAATGAAGTACCTTACTGTGATTGTTTTCAATCAAAATGGTCAAAAAACAAAATTGCTTCTTAGCAAAGAGCAATGCCTATCTATTATTTGGCAATAGTTTTAAATGTATCATCAAATATTTTTGACTCATTGACAGAAGCTGTATTTTCAAATAAACTATGATGTACAATCATTTCTGGCACAGGTCTGATTTATTGATATGCATGCAAGCCACTCTCTGGAATAAGTGTCCATATCTACAGCAGCTATTTTTGGTAGAGCAACAACAGCTGTTCCTTGAACACCCTAAATAGCCACTGAGGCTAACACTATCTATCTAGCTAGTACAGAAAAACAGACCTTATCTACTTTACAGACTTTATAATCCATTACACAGACTATCTAGCCTTTACTTCTTACCTAGGGCTCCCATAAAACAGAGATTTATATCTCAATGGGACTATTGTTCATAACTGAATAATAAATAAATAAATACAATGTCCCTACCGTACTCCTTCACTCTGAGTGGGAACGGTGTTTGTGCTTGTTTTAGACCCGCCCCCAATGCTTCGATTGGCTAAGAAACTCACTGGCATTTGGGCTGAATCAAATTATGGATTACGCCTTTAAGATTTAAATACAAGCATTTCCACATTATTTTCAAATATCCATAACACACCATAAATTCCATGCAGTTTATAACACTGAGTTTAAGGGTAATCTGAGTCCTCACCCACATTTTCCTCTAATGGTTTATGGTCTTCCCACGCTACTTACAAAAGTCTTATTGAGTTCAGAAATTTCAGAGAGAGTTCAAATTAAACAACCTCATTGTCAATCGTAGAGTAAAATGTATATTTTTCTTGTGGAACTTTAATACTATAGTCCACTATTACATTTAACCTGTGTTAACTTTATATCAGAGATAATACATGATAGTGTTTAGTCTTTCATTGTTTTTACATCTTGACATTGTTTTTTGCGTGTACATTTCTATGAAAAAAAAATATTGTTATATTTTCATTTTACAATTGATCTCTTATTCAATTATTTGCCAAAAGCTGTGATCTCTTAAAGTGGAACTGACAGCATATAGATATGGTCATTTTCACATTTTCATACATTCATAGAATGTTTGGGAATGATATATAGTAAGGCATTTTGGACAATTCTAGAGCAGCATATAGAGTGGGGAAATGGATGTGCATTTGGACAAATAATATACACTGCAATAAATAAAACCCAATAAAAAGTATACGCAGACCGGTGCGCCATAGCCAATCAGAGCTACAGTAGACCTATATGCAAATAAGCCATTTGCCAAACGGGCCTGCCATCATTCACTTTGAACTGTGTGTTAACAAGCAGTAGCAACAGCGCGACTTTAAATCATTAGATCGCATTCGCCAAAAGCCACCTGAATGGATTTCTGCGAATATGTAAATACCACGGGAGTCCTCTTACGTTTGGGAACTTCACAATCCTATTGATTAAACAACCATGAAAAGGTAGGCTCTCTACCTCAGTTGTCTATGCACATCAACAACAACAAGATTAACAACTAATGCGAGATGAGCGAAAATCTAATGAGGGAACATTAGATAAACCCTCTCAAACTTTTTCAGGTAGTTGGCGGTCAAAATTGCACTGATAAAAGACGGAGAATAGTAGCCTGCTCGTCTTTCTGCAGCTTGCCTGCCAATGCATGCTCGTCCCCGCCCACGGTTTGACAACTGAATTGGAACTTGCCTGCCCATTTGAATGATGCCAAATACATCTGATTGACAACTAAGAGATATGCTAACTGTGGATAACAGTCGTTCAAGTTCAGCATAGATAGCTAGCAAAGCAATTCACATTCCTTGCTAACTAAATGACACCAGCAGCATCTATAGCTGTAGCCACCTCAAAATGATATGAGGGGGAAAAAGTCAGTCACTCACCCACTCCTCCAATGACACGACATCCTCCCAGACAGCTAGCAAGCTAGCTAACGTTAGGCTCTGTGTTTTTAGCTTGCTAGCTAAATAAATAGCTAGTTAAATAAGTAGATACAATAGCCCAGGGGTGTCAAACTCAATCAGCACACGGGCCATATTGAAAAAACAACACATTCACGGGCCAGACATAGCCTATTTGTTTTTACAAAAACATGTGCAACTGCAACCCAAACTGGCAATTGTTTCATTTGAAAAATATGACATTTTATAATGTCTACTTATGTACATAAGATGCTGTATATAGCATTTTAACATTAAAACAAAATAAGAGAAATTCTATTTGTCCAGCATTTGCTATGCTTGCAGATGTGCAGAATATGCTGCGTCCCTAATCAAAAAGTATTTAATAACTCAAAATAACTAAAACATTTTAGGTTGTTGTAACATGTAAACATATAACATGTTTTTCATTTTTTTTCACTGTATGGATCACCGGTGCAGTTGAATGCAGCATTGCTTTATGGTGCATTCAAAATGTCATGTAGTTGAGTAGTTACTGCTCAAATGTTGCTGTAATAGGCCTACATGTTTCTCTTTTGCATGGTGTTTAGTTGCAGGTTTTGTTTTTTGGTTATTCATTGTCAAACTTTAAAAACTGAAGCCAGACGGCAACATTTTAGTAGCCTAGTTATGACTGTGGCATATGTCTGTACACTTTCCATCTGCTGCCGCTGTTAATGGAACACAGGAAAGCCTCAATTGAAGTTGAATTCACAGATCAGGCTGTAATTTCATAAAGAAGAGAACTCAACTGTTGACTCATTTATACTCACTTGAGTGTCCTATTTGGCCCATGGACCTTGTGTTTGACACATGTGCACCAGCCTATTAGCCACGTTATGATTGACTTGTGATCATTGCCCTTGTTAGTTTGATTGTATTGACATACACCGTCTTAGTTACAGTCGTCCGTTTTTGTTAAAAATTTTGAGTCATTAAAACTGCAACGGTGCAGCAAACAACGTACAAACAACAATTTACCACCTGATAGCAATATTTTTACCAAGAAATGTATTGGTGAATCATATGAATTATGCATTGAACTCCATCCATCTATTCTTCCAACAATACCTTACTGTACATCATGTGATTTTTTTTTGTCCAATAGAACATATTTTAAAAACTTCTTAATAATCCTGTTAGGGATCCCTTCGCGCGCCATTCCCTTTTGTGGGATCGATTTGACAACATCCAGTGAAATTGCAGAGCGCCAAATACAAACTACAGAAATATCAATATTCAAGATTCACGAAAATATAAGTCTAATACATCAAAATAAAGCATAACTTCTTGTTAATCCAGCCGCAGTGTCAAATTTCAAAAAGGCTTTACGGCAAAAGCAGACCATGCGATTATCTGAGGACAGCGCCCCGCATACAAACACATAAATAATTTTCAACCAGGCAGGTGGCGACACAAAAGTCAGAAATAACGATATAATAAATGCCTTACTTTTGAAGATCTTCTTCTGTTGGCACTCCAAAATGTCCCAGAAACATAACAAATGGTCATTTTTGTTCGATAATGTCCTTCTTTATATCCCCAAAATGTAAATTTATTTGGCGCGTTTGATTCAGAAATACACCGGTTCCAACTCGCCCAACATGACTACAAAGTATCTAATAAGTTACCTGTGAACTTGGTCCAAACATTTCAAACAACGTTCCTAATCCAACCTCAGGTAAAACGTAAATAATCGATAAAATTAGGAAGGGATAAACTGTTTCCGATACCGGATAAAATCAAATCAAAGTTTATTTGTCATGTGCGCCGAATACAACAGGTGTAGACCTTACAGTGAAATGCTTACTTACAGGCTCTAACCAATGGTGCGAGAAAAAAAAGGTGTGTGTATATGTGTAGGTAAGTAAACAAAATAAAACAACAATAAAAAGACATTTGAAAAAAGAGTAGCAAGGCTATATACAGACACCTGTTAGTCAGGCTTATTGAGGTAGTATGTACATGTAGGTATCGTTAAAGTGACTATGCATATATGATGAACAGAGAGTAGCAGAAGTGTAAAAAGGGGTTGGCGGGTGGTGGGACACAATGCAGATAGCCCGGTTAGCCAATGTGCGGGAGCACTGGTTGGTCGGGCCAATTTAGGTAGTATGTAAATGAATGAATAGTTAAAGTGACTGCATATAAGATAAACAGAGAGTAGCAGCAGCATAAAAGAGGGGTTGGGGGTGCACACAATGCAAATAGTCCGGGTAGCCATTTGGTTACCTGTTCAGGAGTCTTATGGCTTGCGGGTAAAAACTGTTGAAGCCTTTTTGTCCTAGACTTGGCACTCCGGTACCGCTTGCCATGCGGTAGTAGAGAGAACAGTCTATGGGAGGCAGGGGTCCTTGACAATTTTTAGGGCCTTCCTCTGACAACGTGAAGCGCGTTCCAGTATTTTTCCTTCATTTCTCAAAAGAAAAACATCAACCGATTTCTAAAGACTGTTGACATCTAGTGGAAGCCATAGGAACTGCAACCAGGTTCCTATTAAATAGTGTATCCCATAGAAATCCCATTGGGAAATACTATGACCTCAATTTTTTGTTTGTCCTCAGGGTTTCGCCTGCCAAATCAGTTCTGTTATACTCACAGACATTATTTTAACAGTTTTAGAAACTGTAGAGTGTTTTCTATCCAAATCTAATTATATGCATATCCTAGCTTCTGGGCCTGAGTAACAGGCAGTTTACTTTGGGCACACTTTTCATCCGGATATGAAAATACTGCCCCCTATCCCTAAGAAGTTGGTTCTGAAGCATAAACTGGGAATTTGATATTTTTTACTGATATTATGACTGTCTGTTTGTTTCAGATCTGCAAAGTAGTTAAAATGCTGTCTGTTCCAATTCAAGGCCTAGGTGCCTCTGTGGCTTATTTTTGCCTTACAGATTTATGGTTTTGTCATAAACGGTTTTGTCATGTAACAGGAGCTTTGTTACGTAATGATTGCAGGGACCAGAAAAAAATTCAAAAGATGAACACAGTGTGCATTTTTTTATTATAATTTTTTAATATATACACTGCCGTTCAAAAGTTTGGGGTCACTTTGAAATGTTCTTGTTTTTGAAAGAAAAGCAAAAAATGTTGTACATTAAAATAACATAAAATTGATCAGAAATACAGTTTAGACCTAATGTTGTTATATGACTATTGTAGCTGGAAACGTCATAATTTTTTTATGGAATATCTACATAGGTGCACAGAGGCCCATTATCAGCAACCATCACTCCTGTGTTCCAATGGCACGTTGTGTTAGCTAATCCAAGTTTATAATTTTAAAAGGCTAATTGATCATTAGAAAACCCTTTTGCAGGGCCTCCCGGGTGGCGCAGTGGTCTAGGGCACTGCATCGCAGTGCTAACTGCGCCACCAGAGTCTCTGGGTTCGCCCCCAGACTCTGTCGCAGCCGGCCGCGACCGGGAGGTCCGTGGGGCGATGCACAATTGGGCCAGCGTCGTCCGGGTTGGGGAGGGTTTGGCCGGTAGGGATTTCCTTGTCTCATCGCGCTCCAGCGACTCCCGTGGCGGGCTGGGCGCAGTGCGCGCTAACCAAGGGGGGCCAGGTGCATGGTGTTTCCTCCGACACATTGGTGCGACTGGCTTCCGGGTTGGAGGCGCGCTGTGTTAAAGAAGCAGTGCGGCTTGGTTGGGTTGTGCTTCGGAGGACGCATAGCTTTCGACCTTCGTCTCTCCCGAGCCCGTACGGAAGTTGTAGCGATGAGACAAGATAGTAATTACTAGCGATTGGATACCACGAAAATTGGGGAGAAAGGGGGATAAAAAAAGAAGAAGAAAAAAAAAAAAAAAAAACTTTTTTGCAATTATGTTAGCACAGCTGAAAACTGTAGTTTTAATTAAAGAAGCAATAAAACTGGCCTTCTTTTAGACTAGTTGAGTATCTGGAGCATCAACATTTGTGGGTTCGATTGCAGGCTCAAAATGGTCAGAAACAAAGTACTTTCTTCTGAAACTCGTCAGTCTATTCTTGTTCTGAGAAATGAAGGCTACTCAATGCGAGAAATTGCCAAGAAACGGAAGATCTCATCCAACACTGTGTACTACTCCCTTCACAGAACAGCGCAAACTGGCTCTAACGAGAATAGGAAGAGGAGTGGGAGGCCCCGGTGCACAACTGAGCAAGAGGACAAGTACTCAAAGTACACACTACTTTGAGAAACAGACGCCTCACAAGTCCTCAACTGGCAGCTTCATTAAATAGTACCCGCAAAACGCCAGTCTCAACATCAACAGTGAAGAGGCGACTCCAGGATGCTGGCCTTCTAGGCAGAGTTGCAAAGAAAAAGCCAAATCTCCGACGGGCCAATAAAAACAAAAGATTAAGATGGGCAAAAGAACACAGCCACTGGACAGAGGAACTCTGCCTAGTCATTAGCTGCTCTTCCTGGGGTCCAAACACACCAAAGCACCCACATTACATATAAAACAAAAGATAAAACAGTGAACCATGTTTGTACTGAATGAGCTAAAGATAAAACAGTACATCATATAACATCCCTACACCACCACATATCCACAACACAAATTGTTCAATACCACCATACAATAATATCACAATGTGTGCGTATGCATGTGTCTGTACCTTTGTGTGTGTCTCTTCACAGTCCCCGTTGTTCCATAAGGTGTATTTTTACCTGCTTTTTAAATCTGATTCTACTGCTTGCATCCGTTACCTGATGTGGAATAGAGTTCCATGTAGTCATGCCTCAATGTACTGTAGTACTGCGTGCCTCCCATGGTCTGTTCTGGACTTGGGGACTGTGAAGAGACCTCTGGTGGCATGTCTTGTTTTGTATGCATGGGTGTCCGAGCTGTGTGCTATTATTTTAAACAGACAGCTCGGTACATTCACCTTGTCAACACCTCTTACAAAAACAAGTAATGATCAATCTCTCTTCCACTTTGAGCCATGAGAGATTGACATGCATGTCATTATTGTTAGCTCTCCATGTACTTTTAAGGGCCAGCTGTGCTGCCCTGTTCTGAGCCAACTGCAATTTTCCCAAGTCCCTGTTTGTGGCACCTGACCACACTACTGAACAGTTGTCCAGGTGCGACAAAACTAGGGCCTGTAGGACCTGCCTTGTTGATAGTGTTGTTAGGAAGGCAGAGCAGTGCATTATAATGGACAGACTTCTCCCTATCTTAGCTACTGTTGTATTAATATGTTTTGACCATGGCAGTTTTACAATCCAGGGTTACTCTAAGTAGTTTAGTAACCTCAACATGCTCAATTCCCACAATATTTATTACGAGACGTAGTTGAGGTTTAGAATGCTTTTAGTTTAGGAAATATTTGCACCTGCTTCTCCACCTACGTTGCTTGCTGTTTGGGGTTTTAGGCTGGGTTTCTGTCCAGCACTTTGAGATATCAGCTGATGTAAGAAGGGCTATATAAATACATTTGATTTGATTTAGGACCAGCTTATTCCTTACAACCGATTCCGAAACTAACTGCAGATCTTTGTTAAGTGTTGCAGTCATTTCAGTCGCTGTAGTAGCTGACGTGTACTATTGACTAACCCCATTCCGTACGAATTTGCACAACCGCGACATTCAAACGAAGCTGCAATGAAAACAAATGGGACTGTAGCGACTGTGTTGGCATCAAAATCTGGGGTGTGAACTAGGATTCTATTCAAGGATTGATTGACATGGTAATGGCCCGATAGTATTGGAGAAAGGTTGAAAAAACAGACCCCTCTGACGCTGTATGTTAAATTGTGATGTGTCATGACGTAACATACAGCACGCAAAACGCAACTCATTCTGTGTCGTACAGCCTCTCTCCACCAGGTGTAGCGCTTCTCTCACAGAATAAAAACAAGAAAGGGACAGGGTAAGGGGGGAGACCTGGTCAATTGTACAACTGAATGCATTCATTTTTTGCAACATCACTGCAAGCCATCATGACTCTCAAAAGCCGCGACAGCCGCTGTTTACTTCTGAAGTTAACTTTAGCGCCGCCATAAAAACCTGATTCAAATTCGACATAAACCTTCAAATAGGTATGCAATGACACATAAACTCTTTTAAAGGGTTTTATTTACATTTGAGGTGATAAGTTGGACAGATCGGGAGAAAAAAAGCAGTTTCCCCAAACGGCTCATCTCCCACTTTCCATATCACGCAGTAGGTTTTGCTTCCCCACCCGCCATTTTTAAAAAGACCCAATGGAGCTCATTGCCTTCTTCAATCATGTAGAGATGGGCAGCATGAAGGTCTCATCATTGATTTTGCTGGAAAGGGGAGAAATTGTGCTTTACAATGATATTCATATTACTGTTGACCAGGAAGTATTATGTTTTTTGGGTGCTAAAATAAGGTCAATTGTACGTTACAGCGCGATGTACAAAAGTGCGTTAGCTAACTATATAGTGTTGAGTCATCCCCATACATAGACACACTGGCCTTACTCAAAGCCAGTGGCATGTTGTTAAAGATTGAAAAAGCAAGGGGCCTTAAAAGCTACCCTGGGGGATTCCTGATTCTACCTGGATTATGTTTGAGAGGCTTCCATTAAAGAACACGCTCTATGTTCTGTTAGACAAGTAACTCTTTATCCACATTATAGCAGGGGGTGTAAAGCCATAACACATACATTTTTCCAGCAGCAGACAATGATCGATAATGTCAAAAGCTGTACTGAAGTCTAACAATCATAATTTTATCATCAATTTCTCTCAGCCAATCATCAGTCATTTGTGTAAGTACTGTCTTGTTGAGTGTCCTTCCCTATAAGCATGCTGAAAGTCTGTTTGTTTACCGTAAAATAGCATTGTATCTGGTCAAACACAAATTTTTCCAAAAGTTTACTAAGGGTTGGTAACAGGCTGATTGGTCGGCTATAGATCCACTCTCTTTACTATTCTTGTGTAGCGGAATGACTTTAGCTTCCCTCCAGACCTGAAGGCACACACCTTCTAGTAGATGTGGCAAATAGGTGTGGCAATATGTCTGCTATTATCCTCAGTCATTTTTTCATCCAGATTGTCAGACTCCAGTGGCTTGTCATTGTTGATAGACAACAATCATTTTTTCACCTCTTCCACACTGACTTTACTAAATTCAAAAGTACAATTCTTGTCTTTCATAGTTTGGTCCGATATACTTAGATGTATAGTGTCAGCATTTGTTGTTGGCATGTCATCCCTAAATTTGCTTATCTTGCCAATGAAAAAGTCAGGGATTAACTGAGCTGGTCTTGGATCATTAATAAGTAATTGTTTCAACGCAGCTTTGAAATGCGTCGACAGAGTCCAGTAGCCAAGATGATTTAGATGGACTCCATCCTTCCTGTAGAGTATCTTCTGTCTCCAAAAGATGTCAAAGTTATCTATAAAAGTGCCTCCAGCAGAGCTACAGTAATTTGTCCTTCAGTTTGTTGTCCGTTGCCGTGCCATTTCTGACTGCCAAGCTATAATTTCACTCTTGAAAAAGCCTATGGAGCACAGAGAAAAATGGCCAGTTAGATCTTTTATTTTTATTGGAATCACATATGGATTTTTAAGTAATCGTAGGTTGCAGGTTTGTTTTGGACTGATGCCTGACTAAGCATTCTACTCAATGCATCATCAATGAAGATGTCATCAAAAGTGCATTACAGTGTTTGGAAATACAATGACATTCAAAAGGAGGCAAATAATTAGTAGGAAAACCAAATTTTGGTGTCACCAGATTGACTTTAGATGCAGTGTAATGTCAGCTAGCTGGCTAAGATTGAGAGGAGGCCACCGGATTTTAGCTAGCTAACGTTAGCTTCGCTAGGTATTTTTGACAAACTGTGCTAGCTAATGACAACATGGCCATCTGTCTGAAGTACATTTTACAATGCTGACAAAGTTGTTTCCTACTAAATATTTGACTACTTTGGCAATGTCATCGTATTTCCAGGCACTATAGTGTAATTTAGACTAAACAGTAGTTAGCCTCCGTCCAGAATGACTGGGCTTATCACCACATTAGGACACCACCGGTATAGGGTGGCTTGAGAACGTTCATATCAATGACATGATGCAACCAAGTGATGGAGGTGCAACCTATTTGTTTTGTTTTTTTTTACCTTTATTTAGCTAGGCAAGTCAGTTAAGAACAAATTCTTATTTACAATGACAGCCTAACCCGTCCAAACCCTAAACCGGACGATGCTGGGCCAATTGTGCACCGCCCTATGGGACTCCCAATCACGGCTGGTTGTGATACAGCCTGGAATCAAACCAGGTCCTGTAGTTATGCCTCTAGCACTGAGATGCTGTGCCTTCGACCACTGTGCCACTCGGGAGTGCCTAATCAATAGGTGTGATTTGAAGAAAGAAAAGCACTGGGTGACAATTGAATGCAAGCCCTTAAATTAACTCATGAAAGGGAAAAGAATTTCCCAGAAAATCAAGAGCACTGTCTGAATAGAAGATCATAACAATTACTTCAGGAGGTAGTATGTTTCTGTATGAAAATATAAAAAATAATAATCTCAAAGTTTTGGAGGGAAACGAGAAAGAGTGCATGCATCAAACAGACCCCCAACCACCCCTCCCCTCTCACAGTGCAGTCGTCAGAAGGGACTCTACTGGGATTGTAGACCTGTGCGCTGCGGTGTGACAAGCCATCAAGAGCACATAAAAAACCCTCACAAATAGATAGCTGCGGCCATCTAAATCTGCCATCTTTACACCCCCAAAGCTCCTCACTTTGTAGCCCTTCTTAGAAAAACAGGAATCCTTTGTAGAAAAACCTCTTATTGTAAGGTCAGATGCTGGGAGACGAGAAGCAAATACAGGGAGTAAATATTTAATTAATAAACAGACAGGAAACAAAACACGAACAGAATCTGGACAAGGGACACATAACATTAATGTTGACTCGGGAAAGAAACTGAGGAAGTGACAGATATAGGGGAGGTAATTAATAATGTGATGGAGTCCAGGTGAGTCCGATGAAGCGATGATGCGCGTAACAATGGAGACAGGTGTGCGTAATGATAAGCAGCCTGGCGACCTCGAGCGCCGGGGAGTGGGAGCAGGAGCAGACGTGACACTTATAGCCATTTGATTGTAAGATGCTGAGGAACTTTCTTCCTTTCTTTCACTCTTTTTATGATAATTCAGAGGTTCTGTACATTTATTTAGAATACTGTAAATTATGGTCAATCACTTCAAAGGCACCATGTTGTGTGTGTGTTCATATACTAAGTCTATATTTGTTGGTTAATGTTAGTCTTTTTAAATTCAGATGACATCTTACCCATTCAGGGCACTCTTTTGCCACCTCTGCTGCTCTTGTTTTTCTATATCACTAAACTTCTTGGCTCTGTTCTCCAATCTGTCTCGGAGGTGTTGTCATACACGGTATTTTCATTGTCCCTTGTGTGACATGATGCCACCTCCTGACAGAAAAAGCACATGACATGTATGGAACATGTCAGTACTGTGCAGACACTGGTATACAAGTATAAAGTCACACTCCGTCATATCTGCTGCAGCTATTTGTGGTACAGCAACAACAGCTGTTCCATTAGCACTTAAAAAGAGACCACTTTTGCACAATTGAGTTCTAGCTGAGATTTCAAATCTCAATTAGCCTTTCCTGGTTAAATAAAGGTTAAATAATATAAAGAAAAGTAGTGTTTTAACTCCCTAAAATTTGGTGCACAGAATAATTGAACATGCTCACTGAGATTATTTCCCCAAAGTTGTGTTGAATCACATCGTCATCCATTTACCTGGAGCACAGAGCCTATAGTTATCAATTTAGTTGATGCAGAAAATATGAAACATGACATTCGCATGCAATAAACAGTAATAGAATAACCTAATCACTTCCCACATAACTGTCAGTCAAAATCAAACAACTGGTCCCTATACCCAATTCCAGTATGCATACCCGCATATTAATGCGTGGATCTGAACTGGCTTACCTGTCCTGGCTGCAGTCTACCACTGAGGCTCAGTCAAAGTGCAGCTGCTGTGTGTCTGATTGTTCTTCCACCGTGTGTTTACAGTGGTAGCTCTGTGCATGACGTATAATATATACTGTGCCCTGTCGAGAGGGTGATATAGGCCATTATGACCGTCCTTCATGCTGTAGGGCTATTTTTATCAATGTGAGGGCTGACATGTCCATGTCGTATGCAAAGAGCACAGAGTTACACTGTAGAGTGATCCCTGGCCATTATTTTTGTGTCTCATTAGTGTACAGCGTGTGATTGGAAGGAAGAGGTAACAATTTATAAATCATTGTCATATCCATAATATCCTAATACAGAAAGCTATTGAATTGTAATGAATTGATGCCTGGTCATTTTCAGTGGTGTTAATAAGCTTCTGAAATGTCCAGAGCACAGAGAGTGGTGACTGTTCAGCATTGCAGCGGACTCTCTCTCTCCTCTCTTTTTCCTCTCTCTCCTCTCTTTTTCTTCTCTCTCCTCTCTTCTCCCTCTCTCGCCTCTCTTTTTCCTCTCTCTCCTCTCTCCTCTCTCCTCTCTTCTCTCTCTCTCTCCTCTGTCTCATCTCTCTTCGCTCTCCTCTCTCTCCTCTTTCTCTCTCACTTCCCTCTCTCTCTCCTCTCTCACACCTCTTTCTCATCTCTCTCTCGCTCTCTCTCTCCTCTTTCTCTCTCACTTCCCTTTCTCTCTCCTCTCTCTCACCTCTGTCTCATCTCTCTCTCCTCTCTCTTTCTCTCTCTCCTCTTTCTCTCTTGCTCCCCTCTCTCTCCTCTCTCTCCACTCTCTTCTCTGGAAAGCCCTGTCACAGATAGGTGAATGTGTGGCCCCAGCTGCTGTGTATTACCCCTCTTTAACTGATACTGTAAATAAGACTGGCTGGATGTGGTTCTCTGACACCAAACCTCTCAAATTGGCTTTAAGAAAACATCCAATATTCTGGTGTCTGGGTGCCGGGAGGACCCCAAGCACCGAGCCAAGTTTACTGAACAGGCAAGTCTGTACGAGGCTTTGAGGTGGTCAGTCGGGTCCCCTTGTCTGAGGGAGCCCAAAATGTGGTGCCATCATTACCGGCCTTCCTGCCACTCGGCTCACAGTGGCATGATTTGTGTGTGCGTGCATGTGTGTGTCGCTCAGAGGGAGATACTGGGAGAGGAGAACCCATAGAGAGTAAACATATGACAGCAATGGGAAAGATCCGAAAGACATGCATGCCCCACTGCGCATGCACACGCACACACACGTCGTAATGAGCACTTTGTTGTTGTTTAGTTTGTTGTTGAGGAATAGGGTGTTTTTACATTTGGCAGTACACTAGTCCTTTTTGGCACGCAACCTCATTTTGATAGATATATATTTTTTTTTTTTAATGCAAAACCCCATCCTTCAAAAAAGGTGATGTAATCAATGGCCAATGTTAACTTTTTTCATTGGGGCCTTGACAGTCTATTACAAATCAGTCTGACAGCTGAAGGAAGTATGGTTTGAAGTAGAGGTCGACCGATTATGATTTTTCAACGCCGATACTGATTATTGGAGGACCAAAAAAAGCCGATACCGATTTAATCTGCCGATCTTTAAAATAAAAAAAATGTATTTATTTGTAATAATGACAATTACAACAATACTGAATGAACACTTATTTTAACTTAATATAATACATCAATAAAAATCTATTTAGCCTCAAATAACTAATGAAACATGTTCAATTTGGTTTAAATAATGCAAAAACAAAGTGTTGGAGAAGAAAATAAAATTGCAATATGTGCCATGTAAAAAAGCTAACGTTTAAGTTCCTTGTTCAGAACATGAGAACATATGAAAGCTGGTGGTACCTTTTAACATGAGACTTCAATATTCCAAGGTAAGAGGTTTTAGGTTGTAGTTAATCTAGTATTTATAGGACTATTTCTCTCTACCATTTGTGTTCCAAATACCTTTGACTATTGGATGTTCTTATAGGCACTTTAGTATTGCCAGTGTAACAGTATAGCTTCCGTCCCTCTCCTCGCTCCTACCTGGGCTTGAACCAGGAACACATCAACAATAGCCACCCTCGAAGCAGCGTTACCCATGCAGAGCAAGGGGAACAACTACTCCAAGTCTCAGAGCGAGTGACGTTTGAAATGCTATTAGCGTGCACCCCGCTAACTAGCTAGCCATTTCACATCGGTTACACCAGCCTAATCTCGGGAGTTGATAGGCTTGAAGTCATAAACAGCGCAATGCTTGAAGCACAGTGAAGAGCTGCTGGCAAAATGCACGAAAGTGCTGTTTGAATGAATACTTACAAGCCTGCTGCTGCCTACCATCGCTCAGTCAGACTGCTCTATCAAATCATAGACTTAATTATAACATAATAACACACAGAAATACGAGCCTTTGGTCATTAATATGGTCGAATCCGGAAACTTATCATTTAGAAAACAAAACGTTTATTATTATCGCATATACCCTGACTCTGCATGCAATGAACGCAAGAGAAGTGACACAATTTCACCTGGTTAATATTGCCTGCTAACCTGGATTTATTTTAGCTAAATATGCAGGTTTAAAAATATATACTTCTGTGTATTGATGTTTATGGTTAGGTACACGTTGGAGCAACGACAGTCCTTTTTCCGCGAATGCGCACTGCATCGATTATATGTAACGCTGGACACGCTAGATAAACTAGTAATATCATCAACCATGTGTAGTTAACTAGTGATTATGATTGATTGTTTTTTATAAGATAAGTTTAAAGCTAGCTTGCAACTTACCTTGGCTTCTTACTGCATTCGCGTAACAGGTAGGCTCCTCGTGGAGTGAAATGAGAGGCAGGTGGTTAGAGTGTTGGACTAGTTAACTGTAAGGTTGCAAGATTGAATCCCTGAGCTGACAAGGTAAAAATCTGTCGTTCTGCCCCTGAACAAGGCAGTTAACCCACCGTTCCTAGGCCATCATTGAAAATAAGAACGTGTTCTTAATAACTGACTTGCCTAGTTAAATAAAGGTGTAAAAAAAAAAATTGCCAAATCGGTGTCAAAAAATACCAATTTCCAATTGTTATGAGAACTTGAAATCGTCCCTAATTAATCGGCCATTCCAATTAATCGGTCGACCTCTAGTTTGAAGTGACTGAAATGCATCAGAAAGGTATTGGGTTCAGAAGATTATCAAGCAATAATTTTGTATGTAGAAAAGAACAGCATCGTTCTGTTCTAATGAGGCTTCTCTTGTGACCCCATTTTCAAATAAGGCACGACCCCTAGTTCGGGAAAATGCAATCAACTAAGCAATGCCAGCCTCCCATAAACACGTCCAATACGTACAGTTCCATTTTAAGCAATGAAAACCAATAGGCTACCAAGAAACCCATAATTGAATGTAGCATATGTATTTCCATAATGAAGACATACAGATATATAGCCCTACCCAGGGGCAGCATTTGGGTTCTTGCTTTGGAACTATATTGACTATATTATATCACGCTATACCACAATAAACATAAAAGTACAACAAATGCTTTTGACCATGAAGTGACATGTTCCCTTGCACAAAATCTAGCTGCTCTCTATCATCACCATGGACAGCACCCTACACACTAAAGCAAGATTTTCATCAAAACCAACCAGCTAGATTTTTTCAATCTTGTCTTTTCAAAAGAGTTGCAGCTTCCTTGATGCTCTGTCGAATTTGCTGAGTAATCGATTATTCCATTCTTCCCGAAATCTTCTTGTAAAGTCCCCCTAAAATTCCAGTTGGATTAGGTAATATATAAATATATATACAGTTGAAGTCGGAAGTTTACATACACTAATTTTTCTTGTTAACAAACTATAGATTTGGCAAGTCGGTTAGGACATCTGCTTTGTGCATGGCACAAGTAATTATTCCAACAATTTTGTACAGACAGATTAATTAACTTATAATTCACTGTATCACAATTCCAGTGGGTCAGAAGTTTACATACACTAAGTTGACTGTGCCTTTTAAACAGCTTGGAAAATTCCAGAAAATAATGTCATGGCTTTAGAAGCTTCTGATAAGCTAATTGACATAATTTGAGTCAATTGGAGGTGTACCTGTGGATTTATTTCAAGGCCTACCTTCAAACACATTGCCTCTTTCTTGACATCATGGGAAAATTAAAATAAATCAGCCAAGACCAATTTGGTTCATTCTTGGGAGCAATTTCCAAATGCCCTAGGGTACCAACGTTCATCTGTACAAACAATAGTACGCAAGTATAAACACCATGGGACCACGCAGCCGTCATACCACTCAGGAAGGAGACACGTTCTGTCTCCTGGAGATGAGCGTACTTTGCTGCGAAAGTGCAAAACAATCCCAGAACAACAACAAAGGACCTTGTAAAGATGCTGGAGGAAACAGGTACAAAAGTATCTATATTCACAGTAAAACGAGTCCTATATAGACATAACCTGAAAGGCCGCTCAGCAAGGAAGAAGCCATTGCTCCAAAGCCGCGATAAAAAATCCAGACTACGGTTTGCAACTGCACACAGGGACAAAGATCGTACTTTTTTGAGAAATTTCCTTGGGTCTGATGAAACAAAAATAGAACTGTTTGGCCATAATGACCATCATTATGTTTGGAGGAAAAAGGGGGAGGCTTGCAAGCCGAAGAACATCATCCCAGCCGTGAAGCACGGGGGTGGCAGCATCATGTTGTGGGGGTGCTTTGCAGCAGGAGGGACTGGTGCACTTCACACAATAGATGGCATCATGAGGAGGGGAAATTATGTGGATATATTGAAGCAACATCTCAAGACATCAGTCAGGAAGTTAAAGCTTGGTCGTAAATGGGTCTTCCAAATAGACAATGATCCCAAGCATACTTCCAAAGTTGTGGCAAAATGGCTTAAGGACAACAAAGTCAAGCTATTGGGAGTGGGCATCACAAAGCCCTGACCTCAACCCTATAGAACATTTGTGGGCAGAACTGAAAAAGCGTATGCGAGCAAGGATGCCTACAAACCTGACTCAGTTACACCAGCTTTGTCAGGAGTAATGGGTCAAAATTCACCCAACTTATTGTGGGAAGCTTGTGGAAGGCTACCCAAAACATTTGACCCAAGTTAAACAATTTAAAGGCAATGCTACCAAATACTAATTGAGTGTATGTAAACTTCTGACCCACTGGGAATGTGATGAAAGAAATAAAAGCTGAAATATATCATTCTCTCTACTATTATTCTGACATTTCACATTCGTAAAATAAGCTGGTGATCCTAACTGACCTAAGACAGGGAATTTTTACTAAGATATAATGTCAGGAATTGTGAAAAACTGAGTTTAAATGTATTTGGCTAAGGTGTATGTAAACTTCCGACTTCAACTCTATATATACAGTATGTAGGCTGTAATTGTAAATAACAATTTGTTCTTAACTGACTTGCCTAGTTAAATAAAGGTAAATCAAATCAAATTTTATTTGTCACATACACATGGTTAGCAGATGTTAATGCGAGTGTAGTGAAATGCTTGTGTTTCTAGTTCCGACAATGCAGTAATAACCAACGAGTAATCTAACCTAACAATTTCACAACTACTACCTTATACACACAAGTGTAAAGGGATATAGAATATGTACATAAAGATATATGAATGAGTGATGGTATAGAACGGCGTAGGCAAGATGCAGTAGATGGTATCGAGTACAGTATATACATGAGATGAGTAATGTAGGGTATGTGAACATTATATAAGTAGCATTGTTTAAAGTGGCTTGAGATAAATATTTTACATCAATTTTTCCATTATTAAAGTGGCTGGAGTTAAGTCAGTATGTTGGCAGCAGCCACTCAATGTTAGTGGTGGCTGTTTAACAGTCTGATGGCCTTGAGATATAAGCTGTTTTTCAGTCTCTCTGTCCCTGCTTTGATGCACCTGTACTGACCTCGCCTTCTGGATGATAGCGGGGTGAACAGACAGTGGCTCGGGTGTTTGTTGTCCTTGATGATCTTTATGGCCTTCCTGTGACATCGGATGGTGTAGGTGTCCTGGAGGACAGGTAGTTTGCCCCCGGTGATGCGTTGTGCAGACCTCACTACACTCTGGAGAGCCTTACGGTTGTGGGCGGAGCAGTTGCCGTACCAGGCGGTGATACAGCCTGACAGGATGCTCTCGATTGTGCATCTGTAGAAGTTTGTGAGTGCTTTTGGTGACAAGCCAAATTTCTTCAGCCTCCTGACGTTGAAGAGGCGCTGCTGCGTCTTCATAACAATGCTGTCTGTGTGGGTGGACCAATTCAGTTTGTCCGTGATGTGTATGCCGAGGAACTTAAAACTTACTATCCTCCCCGTCGATGTGGATAGAGGGGTGCTCCCTCTGCTGTTTCCTGAAGTCCACGATCATCTCCTTTGTTTTGTTGACGTTGAGTGTGAGGTTATTTTCCTGACACCACACTACGAGGGCCCTCACCTCCTCGCTGTAGGCCGTCTCGTTGTTGTTGGTAATCAAGCCTACCACTGTAGTGTCGTCTGCAAACTTGATGATTGAGTTGGAGGCGTGCGTAGCCACGCAGTCGTGAATATACAGGGAGTACAGGAGAGGGCTCAGAACGCACCCTTGTGGGGCCCCAGTGTTGAGGATGGGGTGGAGATGTTGTTACCTACCCTCACCACCTGGGGGCGGCCCGTCAGGAAGTCCAGTACCCAGTTGCACAGGGCGAGGTCAAGACCCAGGGTCTCGAGCTTGATGACGAGTTTGGAGGGTACTATGGTGTTAAATGCTGAGCTGTAGTCGATGAACAGCATTCTCACATAGGTATTCCTCTTGTCCAGATGGGTTAGGGCAGTGTGCAGTGTGGTTGCGATTGCGTCGTCTGTGGACCTATTGGGGAGGTAAGCAAATTGGAGTGGGTCTAGGGTGTCAGGTAGGTTGGAGGTGATATGGTCCTTGACTAGTCTCTCAAAGCACTTCATGATGACGGAAGTGAGTGCTATGGGGCGGTAGTCATTTAGCTCAGGTACCTTAGCTTTCTTGGGAACAGGAACAATGGTGGCCCTCTTGAAGCATGTGGGAACAGCAGCCTGGGATAAGGATTGATTGATTGAATATGTTCGTAGACGCGGCTGGGGATGCCGTCTGGGCCTGCAGCCTTGCGAGGGTTAACACGTTTAAATGTTTTACTCACGTCGGCTGCAGTAAAGGAGAGTCCGCAGGTTTTGGTAGCGGGCCGTGTCACTGTATTGTCCTCAAAGCGAGCAAATAAGTTGTTTAGTCTGTCTGGGAGCAAGACATCCTGGTCCACGACGGGACTGGATTTCTTTTTGTAATCTGTGATTGACTGCCACATACCTCTTGTGTCTGTGCCGTTGAATTGCGACTCTACTTTCTCTATACTGACGCTTAGCTTGTTTGATTGCCTTGCGGAGGGAATAGCTACACTGTTTGTATTCGGTCATGTTTCCGGTCACCTTGCCCTGGTTAAAATCAGTGGTTCGCGCTTTCAGTTTCGCGCGAATGCTGCCATCAATCCACAGTTTCTGGTTTGGGAATGTTTTAATAGTTGTGTGACATCGCCGATGCACTTGCTAATAAACTCGCTAACCGAATCAGCGTATTCGTCAATGTTGTTGTTTGACGCAGTGCGGAACATATCCCAATCCACATGATCGAAGCAATCTTGAAGCGTGGAATCAGATTGGTCGGACCAGCGTTGAACAGACCTGAGCGCGGGAGCTTCCTGTTTTAGTCTCTGTCTATAGGCTGGAAGCAACAAAATGGAGTCGTGGTCAGCTTTTCCAAAAGGAGGGCGGGGAGGGCCTTATATGCGTCGCGGAAGTTAGAATAACAATGATCCTAAGGTTTTACCAGCCCTGGTAGCACAATCGATATGCTGATAGAATTTAGGGAGTCTTGTTTTCAGATTAGCCTTGTTAAAATCCCCAGCCACAATGAATGCAGCCTCAGAATATGTGGTTTACAGTTTACATAGAGTCAAATAAAGTTCGTTCAGGGCCGTCGATGTGTCTGCTTGGTGGGGAATATATGCGGCTGTGATTATAATCGAAGAGAATTCTCTTGGTATATAATGCGGTCGACATTTGATTGTGATGAATTCTAAATCAGGTGAACAGAAGGACTTGAGTTCCTGTATGTTGTTATGATCACACCACATCTCGTTAATCATAAGGCATACCCCCCACCCCTCTTCTTACCAGAAAGATGCTTGTTTCTGTCGGCACGATGCGTGAAGAAACCAGCTGGCTGTACCGACTCCGATGGCATGTCTCGAGTGAGCCATGTTTCCGTGAAGCAAAGAACGTTACAGTCTCTTATGTCTCTCTGGAATGCTACCCTTGCTCGGATTTCATCAACCTTGTTGTCAAGACATTTACATTTACATTTAAGTCATTTAGCAGACGCTCTTATCCAGAGCGACTTACAAATTGGTGCATTCACCTTATGACATCCAGTGGAACAGCCACTTTACAATAGTGCATCTAAATCTTTTAAGGGGGGGGGGGGCAGAAGGATTGCTTTATCCTATCCTAGGTATTCCTTGAAGAGGTGGGGTTTCAGGTGTCTCCGGAAGGTGGTGATTGACTCCGCTGTCCTGGCGTCGTGAGGGAGTTTGTTCCACCATTGGGGTGCCAGAGCAGCGAACAGTTTTGACTGGGCTGAGCGGGAACTGTACTTCCTCAGTGGTAGGGAGGCGAGCCGGCCAGAGGTGGATGAACGCAGTGCCCTTGTTTGGGTGTAGGGCCTGATCAGGGCCTGGAGGTACTGAGGTGCCGTTCCCCTCACAGCTCCGTAGGCAAGCACCATGGTCTTGTAGCGGATGCGAGCTTCAACTGGAAGCCAGTGGAGAGAGCGGAGGAGCGGGGTGACGTGAGAGAACTTGGGAAGGTTGAACACCAGACGGGCTGCGGCGTTCTGGATGACTTGTAGGGGTTTAATGGCACAGGCAGGGAGCCCAGCCAACAGCGAGTTGCAGTAATCCAGACGGGAGATGACAAGTGCCTGGATTAGGACCTGCGCCGCTTCCTGTGTGAGGCAGGGTCGTACTCTGCGGATGTTGTAGAGCATGAACCTACAGGAACGGGCCACCGCCTTGATGTTAGTTGAGAACGACAGGGTGTTGTCCAGGATCACGCCAAGGTTCTTAGCGCTCTGGGAGGAGGACACAATGGAGTTGTCAACCGTGATGGCGAGATCATGGAACGGGCAGTCCTTCCCCGGGAGGAAGAGCAGCTCCGTCTTGCCGAGGTTCAGCTTGAGGTGGTGATCCGTCATCCACACTGATATGTCTGCCAGGCATGCAGAGATGCGATTCGCCACCTGGTCATCAGAAGGGGGAAAGGAGAAGATTAATTGTGTGTCGTCTGCATAGCAATGATAGGAGAGACCATGTGAGGTTATGACAGAGCCAAGTGACTTGGTGTATAGCGAGAATAGGAGATGGCCTAGAACAGAGCCCTGGGGGACACCAGTGGTGAGAGCGCGTGGTGAGGAGACAGATTCTCGCCACGCCACCTGGTAGGAGCGACCTGTCAGGTAGGACGCAATCCAAGCGTGGGCCGCGCCGGAGATGCCCAACTCGGAGAGGGTGGAGAGGAGGATCTGATGGTTCACAGTATCGAAGGCAGCCGATAGGTCTAGAAGGATGAGAGCAGAGGAGAGAGAGTTAGCTTTAGCAGTGCGGAGTGCCTCCGTGATACAGAGAAGAGCAGTCTCAGTTGAATGACTAGTCTTGAAACCTGACTGATTTGGATCAAGAAGGTCATTCTGAGAGAGATAGCAGGAGAGCTGGCCAAGGACGGCACGTTCAAGAGTTTTGGAGAGAAAAGAAAGAAGGGATACTGGTCTGTAGTTGTTGACATCGGAGGGATCGAGTGTAGGTTTTTTCAGAAGGGGTGCAACTCTCGCTCTCTTGAAGACGGAAGGGACGTAGCCAGCGGTCAAGGATGAGTTGATGAGCGAGGTGAGGTAAGGGAGAAGGTCTCCGGAAATGGTCTGGAGAAGAGAGGAGGGGATAGGGTCAAGCGGGCAGGTTGTTGGGTGGCCGGCCGTCACAAGACGCGAGATTTCATCTGGAGAGAGAGGGGAGAAAGAGGTCAGAGCACAGGGTAGGGCAGTGTGAGCAGAACCAGCGGTGTCGTTTGACTTAGCAAACGAGGATCGGATGTCGTCGACCTTCTTTTCAAAATGGTTGACGAAGTCGTCTGCAGAGAGGGAGGAGGAGGGGGGGGGGAGGGGGAGGAGGATTCAGGAGGGAGGAGAAGGTGGCAAAGAGCTTCCTAGGGTTAGAGGCAGATGCTTGGAATTTAGAGTGGTAGAAAGTGGCTTTAGCAGCAGAGACAGAAGAGGAAAATGTAGAGAGGAGGGAGTGAAAGGATGCCAGGTCCGCAGGGAGGCGAGTTTTCCTCCATTTCCGCTCGGCTGCCCGGAGCCCTGTTCTGTGAGCTCGCAATGAGTCGTCGAGCCACGGAGCGGGAGGGGAGGACCGAGCCGGCCTGGAGGATAGGGGACATAGAGAGTCAAAGGATGCAGAAAGGGAGGAGAGGAGGGTTGAGGAGGCAGAATCAGGAGATTGGAGAAGGTTTGGGCAGAGGGAAGAGATGATAGGATGGAAGAGGAGAGAGTAGCGGGGGAGAGAGAGCGAAGGTTGGGACGGCGCGATACCATCCGGGTAGGGGCAGTGTGGGAAGTGTTGGATGAGAGCGAGAGGGAAAAGGATACAAGGTAGTGGTCGGAGACTTGGAGGGGAGTTGCAATGAGGTTAGTGGAAGAACAGCATCTAGTAAAGATGAGGTCTAGCGTATTGCCTGCCTTGTGAGTAGGGGGGGAAGGTGAGAGGGTGAGGTCAAAAGAGGAGAGGAGTGGAAAGAAGGAGGCAGAGAGGAATGAGTCAAAGGTAGACATGGGGAGGTTAAAGTCACCCAGAACTGTGAGAGGTGAGCCGTCCTCAGGAAAGGAGCTTATCAAGGCATCAAGCTCATTGATGAACTCTCCAAGGGAACCTGGAGGGCGATAAATGATAAGGATGTTAAGCTTGAAAGGGCTGGTAACTGTGACAGCATGGAATTCAAAGGAGGCGATAGACAGATGGGTAAGGGGAGAAAGAGAGAATGACCACTTGGGAGAGATGAGGATCCCGGTGCCACCACCCCGCTGACCAGAAGCTCTCGGGGTGTGCGAGAACACGTGGGCAGACGAAGAGAGAGCAGTAGGAGTAGCAGTGTTATCTGTGGTGAGCCATGTTTCCGTCAGTGCCAAGAAGTCGAGGGACTGGAGGGACGCATAGGCTGAGATGAGCTCTGCCTTGTTGGCCGCGGATCGGCAGTTCCAGAGGCTACCGGAGACCTGGAACTCCACGTGGGTCGTGCGGGCTGGGACCACCAGGTTAGGGTGGGCGCGGCCACGCGGTGTGAAGCGTTTGTATGGTCTGTGCAGAGAGGAGAGAACAGGGATAGACAGACACATAGTTGACAGGCTACAGAAGAGGCTACGCTAAAGCAAAGGAGATTAGAATGACAAGTGGGCTACACGTCTCGAATGTTCAGAAAGTTAAGCTTACATTGCAAAAAAAAAAAAATCTGATCTGATTGACTAAAATGATATAGTACTGCTGGCTGGTGAAGTAGCCTGGCTAGCAGTGGCTGCGTTGTTGAAAGTGAAGCTGGCTAGGTGACCTCGACAATTTCTCTAAATTTCTCTAAACTACACAATTATCATGGATACAAGGACAGCAAAGACAACTAGCTAACACTACGCTAATCAAGTCGTTCCGTTGTAATGTAAGTTTCTACAGTGCTGCTATTCGGTAGAAGTTGGCTAGCTAGCAGTGTTAGCTAGCAGTGTTGGCTAGGTAGGAGGACGGCAGCGCGGCAGGCGAAAATAGCTGGCTAGCTAACCGATAATTACTCAAAGCTACACAATTATCTTAGATACAAAGATAGCAAAGAAAACTATGTAGCCAGCTAACACTACACTGATCAAGTCGTTCCGTTGTAATGCACTCGTTTCTACAATGCTGCTATTCGGTGGCAAGCTGGCTAGCTAGCAGTGTTGGCTACGTTGCGTTACGTTAGGACGAAAATAGCTGGCTAGCGAACCTCAATAACTACACAATTATGTTTGATACAAAGACGGCTATGTAGCTAGCTAAGATCAAACAAATCAAACCGTTGTACTGTAATGAAAATGAAAATCAGACCGTTGTACTATAATGAAATGTAATGAAAAGTTATACTACTATTCGGTAGACGGTGGACGTTTGCTAGCTGGCTAGCTGCTGGGCAGATAGCAGTGTGGACTACGATAGACGACGAAATACGATAATTACGCAATTATCTTTGATACACAGACGGTTATGTAGCTAGCTAAGAAGAAATTGCTAAGGTTGGACAAATTAAACCGTTGTACTTAAACCGTTGTACTATAATGAAATGTAATGAAAAGTTATATTACCTGCAGAGCGAATGCAAATGCGACCGCTCGCTCCAAACCGGATGCTACAATCGACTGGACATTGGCGAGTAGTATGCTCAGGACTGGTGCGCGATGTGCCCTTCTCCGGAGCCTGACCAGAAAACCGCTTCGTCTGCCACTTTTACGGCGACTTTGTTTTGGTTCGCCGGCTGGGATCCGATCCATTGTCCTGGGTGGTGGGCAAAACAGAGGACCAAAGGTGGTACAGAGGGTAGTGCGAACAGCCCAGTATATCACTGGGGCCAAGCTTCCTGCCATCCAGGACCTATATAATAGGCGGTGTCAAGAGGAAAGCCCATAAAATTATCAGAGACACCCAAGTTATAGACTGTTTTCTCTGCTACCGCACGGCAAGCGTACCGGAGCACCAAGTCTAGGACCAAAAGGCTCCTCAACAGCTTCTACCTCCAAGCCATAAGACTGCCGAACAATTCATAATATCGCCACCAGACAATTTACATTGACCTCCCCCCTTCCTTTTGGACACTGCTGCTACTCGCTGTTTGTTTGTTACCTATGCATAGTCACTTCGCCCCCATCTACATGTACAGATTACCTCAACTATCCTGTACCCTCGCACACTGACTCGGTACCACAAGCATTTCGCTACACTCGCATTAACATCTGCTAACCATGTGTATGTGACAAATAGAATTTGATATGGTTTTGATTTGATTTTACCAGTGCCCCCTGTATATAGCCTCGCTATTCTTATTATAATACTTTTTATTATTACTTTTTTATTTTAGTCTACTTGGTAAATATTTTCTTCTTCTTGAACTGCACTGTTGGTTAAGGGCTTGTAAGTAAGCATTTCATGGTAAAGTCTACACTTGTTGTATTCGGCGCATGTGACAAATACAGTTTGATTTGATTTGAAAAATAATAAAATTCAGTTGAGCTTTTCCTCGGATGTATCATGCTTCTTTTTCGCTAACTGAACACGCTTTTCAAAGTGGATGGAAAATTTGTTCTCGCATGTAGCTGTGGACACCCCAAAAGTCAGTCCATGTTTCAGTGAAGTAAGCACCTTCGGCATAGCAGAGAGAGGCCCATAGAATCGTTGCAGGATATCAAGTGTGGTCTATTTGTCCTCACTGGAGCCAGAGCTGGCGATTTCAGTCTGCAAAAACCAATCAAGCGACACTAAACTCAGCTTCCACCAAATCTGTTTTGCTTAGATCCAGCAGTGCTTTCACCTTTTTCACATCTAGAAAGTCACTGCTCTCTGGGTCAAGGGCACACAGGCCCTCCACCAGTTGTCTGCTGCGTTCTGTCCTGCTGTTCTACTATACTGTCCACCACATATTGCTGGAGATTTGTATTTACAGTACATGACATCATCGTTTGCTTGAAGCGGGTGGTGCGTCAGCTTCTCGAAGCACTCCAACGCACTACGGTACACTTTGACTCCAGTGTAACCATCTGTTTCTTTTACCTTGAGTAATGTTTGGAGGATTCAGAAAACGTAGGATTCTGTGCACCATGGTGTCTGTCAACTTAAAGCCGGGGTCCTTCACCGCCTTCAGCAGCCCTGCAGCCTTGAGTCTTACTACTTTGTTTTTTCCTGCTTTTTATGAAAACCTAAAGGAGTCATACCTAAGCACCCACTGGCTTTCCATAGCCCCCCTACACACACCGCGGAGGGCCCTGTCCATTGTGCTGACACAGCGCAGCGGAGATAGATTTTTTTGGGGGGGGTCAACCTGTCACTATTTTTATATAGGGACATAAACTAAGACTGAGGGAGCTAAAGTATTAACTGTGGGTGAGGGGGAAGGGTAATCTAGTGATTAGTAACTGGTTTATGGGGACATATATTAAACATCTTATTAATTGTTATTACATACTTTAAAAGTTGTTTGTAAATGTGTGAATAACTAGCTTACTAACATTTACAAATGTGGGAGTAATGATTAAGAAATGATGAATAAACTATTTACTAATCGATTAAATGCTTTGTTACAAGGTGTTATTATAAAGTGCTAGCTGTTTATATGTTAGACACATGTGGTACTGTGTGGCTATTGGTAGAGCATGGCGCTTTTAACGTCAGGGTTGTGGGTTCAATTCCCACGGAGGACCAGTATGAAAATGTATGCACTCTACTGTAAGTCGCATTGGATAAGAGCGTCTGATAATTGTAAAAAATATAAACCATACGGTACTGTACAATTTATGCCTTCCCACTCAAGAAAACAGACTGCTGAGATTCATGTATGTGACAGGCTGCTGTCAGAGATAGTTAAATTGACTCCTACCCTCTATAAACTATGTCAATAAGAAGCAGAAAGGAACATTTCAACCTTGATTGAGTGACAAACATGTATAACGAATACACGTTTTATTGAGCTGTCTCTGTTATTTCCAGCTTTATAAGAAGCCTTTGCAAAACGTTGTGTCCTTCCAATATCCCTGGGCTTTTCAGAAAATAACATATCAACTCTTAGGCAAAGCTAGTAATACTGGTGCTAAAAAATAAATACAAATGAAGTGAGATTATTTGGATTTATTATTTGGATTTAACTCTCACAAGGAGCAGTGAAATCTAAAGCGTTGATTGTAATATCCAAGGATATGAGAGGTTCTGGTACGTGGAACCCCCAGGGGAAGAAATTGTGAGGAGTTTGCCCGCTGCATGTATAATTACAGGTGCGTCGAAGTGTGACAAGGATTATGCTAATGTAGGTTGATAGCTAATGAGTGTTATCACAGGTGGTTGCACCTAAGGGAGTTTGATGGTAGGATTATTTTAAGGCCCGGCATGAACCTGTCACCCCACCCCAGTTAAAAAAAAAACCATCTGAATATTAAAGGGTGACTGCACTTCCTTTGGCCTTGTTTTGAAGATTGCTCATTAAGGAATGCTAGCATGGGCCTCCTGAGTGGCGCAGCGGTCTAACGCACTGCATTGCAGTGAGACGTCACTACAGATCTGGGTTCGATGCCAGGCTGTGTCGCAGCCGACCGCGACCAGTAGACCCATGAGGCGGCGCACAACTGGCCCAGAGTCGTCTGGGTTAGGGGAGGATTTGGCCGGCCGGGATGTCCTTGTCCCATCGCACTCTAGCGACTCCTGTTGTATACAGGACGCATGCACACTGACACGGTTGCCAGTTGGATGATGTTTCCTCTGACACATTGGTGCGGCTGGTGTTCGGGTTAAGCGAGCAGTGTGTCAAGAAGAAGTGCGGCTTGGCAGGGTCGTGTTTTGGAGGACGCATGGCTTTCGACCTTCGCCTCTCCCAGTTCCATACGGCAGTTGCAGCGATGGGACAAGACTGTCACTACCAATTGGATATCACACATTGGGGAGAAAAAGTGGTAAAAAGTACAAAAAAAAAAAAGATGATGCCAGCAGCCATGACAGAAGCCAAACGAGAGCTGTCTTGGGGGTGTGGTTTGATGTGGGTGTGTTATGTTTTGCGTATCTTACCCTGGCACGTACTGTTGTTTGTCCCTTCTGAGTCACTGTATCAACAACATAGCCACTTCCTTAAAATATTCAGAATTAATCTAAGATGAATCAAGAAATCTGCCATTATTTAGACCGAGGAGGTCTTACTCACGTAATTGTACATCTAGCTGAGGTGTTTGTTGCGGTATTTCTCAAGTAAAAATGTGGGACTGATTGCTGAGAACAATAACATATCTACAACTTCATAATCTGCAAGCTGTCAAACTATTGTAAACAAAGCTAAATGTTAATCAGTGCCCAAAATCACTTGCTAGGTAGCTAAGTTCCAACTCTGTATTTGTCAATGAAGCTAGCAACTAGTACTGTAACTAGCAGGCACATTGAATAGCCTGGCAACAATCAGCTTATCAAGTCCCTGGCGAATGGCTAGTGGTGACGTGTGTTCTTCGGTGCCATTTAGTTTTTTACAACTTTCTCACTCTCTATTACCAGAGTGCTGTCTGGCAGTGTTTCATGTCACAAAATAGGTAGCCGGGGGACACAACATGCCCACGAATGGGTGTTGGAACTGAAAGCGCGAACCACTGCTTTTAACCAGGGGCAAGGTGACCGGAAACATGACCGAATACAAACAGTGTAGCTATTCCCTCAGCAAGGCAATCAAACAAGCTAAGCGTCAGTATAGAGAAAGTAGAGTCGCAATTCAACGGCTCAGACACAAGAGGTATGCAGCAGCGCCTCTTCAACCTCAGGAGGCTGAAGAAATTCGGGTTGTCACCAAAAGCACTCACGAGCTTCTACAGATGCACAATCGAGAGCATCCTGTCGGGCTGTATCACCGCCTAGTACGGCAACTGCTCCGCCCACAACCGTAAGGCTCTCCAGAGGGTAGTGAGGTCTGCACAACGCATCACCGGGGACAAACTACCTGCCCTCCAGGACACCTACACCACCCGATGTCACAGGAAGGCCATAAAGATCATCAAGGACAACAACCACCCGAGCCACTGTCTGTTCACCCCGCTATCATCCAGAAGGCGAGGTCATTACAGGTGCATCAAAGCTGGGACCGAGAGACTGAAAAACAGCGTCTATCTCAAGGCCATCAGACTGTTAAATAGCTACCACTAACATTGAGTGGCTGCTGCCATTCATGTAAAAAAAAAAAAATATCACTAGCCACTTTAAACAATTCCACTTAATATAATGTTTACATACCCTACATTACGCATCTCATATGTATATACTGTACTCTATACCACCTACTGCATCTTGACATCTTTATGTAATACATGTATCACGGGCCACTTTAAACAATGCCACTTAATATAATGTTTACATACCCTACATTACGCATCTCATATGTATATACTGTACTCGATATCATCTACTCATAAGGTGAATGCACCAATTTGTAAGTCGCTCTGGATAAGAGCGTCTGCTAAATGACTTAAATGTAATGTAATGTACTGCATCTTGCCTGTGCCGTTCTGTACCATCACTCATTCATATATCTTTATGTACATATTCTTTATCCCTTTACACTTGGGTGTATGAGGTAGCTGTTGTGAAATTGTTAGGTTAGATTACTTGTTGGTTATTACTGCATTGTCGGAACTAGAAGCACAAGTATTTCACTACACTCGCATTAACATCTGCTAACCATGTGTATGTGACAAATAAAATGTGATTTGGAATATTGCCAAGTTGCACTTGGGATACAAGTGCGCTCTGATCGTCTCTATTCAAATTTTGCACCAAAACGTGGCAGCCTCGAGTGATTGACACTATCAAACACATCAGCAAGTGGCCACTATATAATGATATACATGTAAATATTGGTTGTATGTGAAAAGGTAATATATCAAGTATCCATGATGTCGGCCAGGGTTTCCCAAACTCGGTCCTGGGGCCGAGTTTCATCAAGCTTTGGGAGGGTGTTTGGGAAACCCTGATGTAGACAGATTCATAAAGATTAAATCAAATCAAATTGTATTTGTCACATGCCCTGAATACAGCTGGTATAGACTTTACTGTGAAATGCTTGCTTACAAGCCCTTCCCAACAATGCAGAGTTAAAAAATACAAAAAATAGTAACACCAGGAATAAAATAAAATACACAATAATGGAGCTATATACAGGGAATGCCAGTACCAGATCAATGTGCAGAGGTATGAGATATTTGAGGTAGATACAATGCCTTCAGAAAGTATTCACACCCCTTGACTTTTTCCACATTTTGTTGTGTTACAGCTTGAATTTAAAATGGATGAAATCTAGATTTTTTTAGTCACTTGCCTACACACAATATCTCATAATGTCAAAGTGGAATTATGTTTTTTGAAATGTTTACAAATTAATAAAAATGAAAAGTTGAAATGTCTTGAATCTATGAGTATTCAACCCCTTTGTTATGACAAGCCTAAATAAGTTCAGGAGTACAAAATTGCTTAACTTATGGCTGCAGGGGTAGTATTGAGTAGCTTGGATGAAAGGTGCACAGAGGTGCCCAGAGTAAACAGCCTGCTCCTCAGTCATAGTTGCTAATATATGCATAGTATTATTAGTATTGGATAGAAAACACTCTGAAGTTTCTAAAACTGTTTGAATTATGTCTGTGAGTATAACAGAACTCATATGGCAGGCAAAAACCTGAGAAAAAATCCAAACAGGAAGTGGAAATTCTAAGGCTGGTCGTTTTTCAACCAAGATCCTATTGAAATCACAGTGAGATATGGATGAGTTTGCACTTCCTACGGCTTCCACTAGATGTCAACAGTCTAGAGAACCTTGTCAGATGCCTCTACTGTGAAGGGGGGCCGAATGAGAGGGGAATTAGTCAGGTCTGCCATGACCTGACCATGCTTTCACCATGTGCGTTCACATGAGAGGGAGCTCTGTTCCATCACTCATCTGAAGTCAATGTAATTCTCCAGTTGGAACGTTATTCAAGATTTATGTTAAAAAACATTCTAAAGATTGATTCAATACATCGTTTGACATGTTTCTACGGACTGTTACGGAACTTTTGGACATTTCGTCAGCTTTTAGTGAACGCGCTTCCTGACGTTGGATTTGTTTACCAAACACGCTAACAAAAATAGCCATTTGGACATAAATGATGGACATTACCGAACCAAACTAACATTTCTTGTGGGAGTCCTGGGAGTGCATTCCGACAAAGATGAGCAAAGGTAAGTGAAGATTTATAATGCTTTTTATGAGTTTTGTTGACTGTACAATTTGGCGGGTAACTGTATGGCTTGCTTTTGTGGCTGAACGCTGTTTTCAGATTATTGAATATTGTGTTTTGCCGTAAAGCTTTTTGAAATCTGACACAGCGGTTGCATTAAGAACAAGTGTATCTTTAATTCTATGTAAAACATGTATCTTTCATCAAAGTTTATGATGCGTGTTACGCACGCCTCTGAGAAGAGGGAACGCAACTCCCTGCTATAACTCAACTCTCTGAAGTGCAAGAGGTATGGACTGTAGGTGCGAGCAAGGATGACACAAAAGCAGATTTTACCGTTTACTAGAATTTATTTTCTTACACGGTAATATGGGGAAAAGGGGCTGGACGGAACCAAAGCAAAGAAAGTAAATATCAAAGTTCCCCCTCTCCTATCTAACCTGCCTACCCACTTAACTTACCTAACTTAGCACCGTCTGGTGCCCTAACCAAAATACAGGGGGTGGTCCGCCCAGGTCTTACCTAGTGTGCCTAGACAGTAAATATGCTACGGGTATATGTATGCCCGCGGGCCTCTTGCCTAAGCACTCCCAAAGTGCCTTCTCCTTCCCCCCTGGGAACACATGAAACAGAGTAATTATTAATGATTTCACAAACACTCAAACACAGGACATAGAAAAACTGCTACCAACAACAACAGTACATACCACACTTTCTGATACACAACCCACACTATATCACAATCTAATTTTTCTCTCTCAATCTCCAAATCTCTACTCCAAATCTCATCTCCTCTCTCTCCCTTCCCTCTCCTGGGCAGAACACTGGCTTTTATCTTCAGGTGGCAATGGTGATTAGAGTCAGCTGCTTCTTGACGAGGGGGCGGGGTCAGCTCCAATCACCAATTAGCCTGGGGTTGACCAATCAGCTGGTTGGGGAGTACTTCAGGAAGCCATCTCCTGAAACACACACTCAAATACAAAACAGAACACAGAAACTGGGGAACGTAACAATGCGTATTTCTGTTATTTGACGTGGCTCTCTGCAATTTCTCCGGATATTTTTGGAGGCATTTCTGAACATGGCGCCAATGTAAACTGAGGTTTTTGGATATAGATATTAACTTAATCGAACAGGCCATATATGTATTGTGTAACATGAAGTCCTATGAGTGTCATCTGATGAAGATCATCAAAGGTTAGTGATTCATTTTATCTCTTTGTGCTTTTTGTGACTCCTCTCTTTGGCTGGAAAAATGGTTGAATTTTTCTGTGAGTTGGTGGTGACCTAACATAATCGTTTGTGGTGCTTTCGCTGAAAAGCTTATTTGAAATCAGACACTTTGGTGGGATTAACAACAAGATTACCTTTAAAATGGTATAAGATACATGTATGTTTGAGGAATTTTAATTGAGATTTCTGTTGTTTGAATTTGGCGCCCTGCACTTTCACTGGCTGTTGTCATATCATCCCGTTAACGGGATTGCAGCCATAAGAAGTTAACAAGTCACATAATTTGCATGAGGGACCTTACAGATACAATTATCTGTAAGGTCCCTCAGTCAAGCAGTGAATTTCAAACACAGATTCAACCTAAAATACCAATGAGATTTTCCAATGCCTCGCAAAGAACACCACCAATGGGTAGATTGGTAGAGATTTTTTTTTAAACAGACATTGAATATCCCTTTGAGCATGGTGAAGTTATTAATTACACTTTGGAGGGTGTATCATTACTGCCAGTCACTACAAAGATACAGGCGTCCTTCCTAACTCAGTTACTGTAGAGGAAGGAAACCGCTCAGGGATTTCACTATGAGGCCAATGGTGACTTTAAAACAGTTACAGAGTTTAATGGCTGTGATAGGAGAAAACTGAGGATGGATCAACATTGTAGCTACTCCACATAACTAACCTAATTGACAGAGTGAAAATAAGGAAGCCTGTACAAAATACAAATATTTCAAAACATGCATTCTTTTTACAACAAGGCACTAAAGAAATACTGCAAAAATGTGGCAAAGCAATTCACTTTTTGTCCTGAATACAAAGTATTATGTTTGGGGCATATCGATTACAACATATTACTGAGTATCACTCTCCATGTGTTCAAGCATAGTGGTGTCTGCATCATGTTATGGGTATAATTGCAATCATTAAGGACTGGGAAGTTTTTCCGTATAAAAAATAAACTGATTGGAGCTAAGCACAGGCAAATTCCTAGAGGAAAAGCTGGTTCGGTCTGCTTTCCACCAGACACTAGGATATGAATTAACCTTTCAGCAGGACAATAACCTAAAACACAAGGCCAAATATACACTGGAGTTGCTTACCAAGAAGACAGTGAATGTTCCTGAGTGGCCGAGTTAAAGTTTTGACCTAAATATACTTGAAAATCTATGTCAAGACCTGAAAATGGTTGTATAGTAATGATCAACAATCAATTTGACAGAGCTTGAGGTGTGGAAAGCTCTTAGAGACTTACCCAGAACGACTCACAGTTGTAATCGCTGCTAAAGGTGCTTCTACAGAGTACTGACTCAGGGGTGTGAATACTTATGGAAATTAGATTTCCTTTTCAATACATTTGCAAAAATGTAAAAAAAAAATGTTTTCATTTTGTCATTGTGGGGTATTGTGTTTTTATTTTTTTATTTTTTTTCCACCTTTATTTAACCAGGTAGGCTAGTTGAGAACAAGTTCTCATTTGCAACTGCGACCTGGCCAAGATAAAGCATAGCAGTGTGAACAGACAACAACACAGAGTTACACATGGAGTAAACAATAAACAAGTCAATAACATGGTAGAAAAAAAAGAGAATCTATATACAATGTGTGCAAAAGGCATAAGGAGGTAGGCAATAAATAGAATAATTACACTTTAG
The DNA here is from genome assembly GCF_029448725.1 of Salvelinus fontinalis. Lineage (NCBI taxonomy): Eukaryota > Metazoa > Chordata > Actinopteri > Salmoniformes > Salmonidae > Salvelinus > Salvelinus fontinalis. The sequence goes on along the minus strand of NC_074666.1, from coordinate 8,700,376 downwards.
CAGATTAACACTGGAGTGATAAATCATCAGATGATCATGTGCAAGTAGAGATACTGGTGTGCAAAAGAGCAGAAAAGTAAATAAATAAAAGCAGTATGGGGGTTGAGGTAGGTAAATTGGGTGGGCTATATACCGATGGACTATGTACAGCTGCAGCGATCGGTTAGCTGCTCGGATAGCAGATGTTTAAAGTTGTTGAGAGAGATAAAAGTCTCCAACTTCAGAGATTTTTGCAATTCATTCCAGTTGCAGGCAGCAGAGAACTGGAAGGAAAGGTGTCCAAATGAGGTTTTGGCTTTAGGGATGATCAGTGAGATACACCTGCTGGAGCGTGTGCTACGGGTGGGTGTAGCCATCGTGACCAGTGAACTGAGATAAGGCGGCACTTTACCTAGCATAGCCTTGTAGATGACCTGGAGCCAGTGGGTCTGACGACGAACATGTAGCGAGGGCCAGCCAACTAGGGCATACAGGTCGCAGTGGTGGGTCGTATAAGGTGCTTTAGTAACAAAACGGATGGCACTGTGATAAACTGCATCCAGTTTGCTGAGTAGAGTATTGGAAGCTATTTTGTAGATGACATCGCCGAAGTCGAGGATCGGTAGGATAGTCAGTTTTACTAGGGTAAGTTTGGCGGCGTGAGTGAAGGAGGCTTTGTTGCGAAATAGAAAGCCGACTCTAGATTTAATTTTGGATTGGAGATGTTTGTTATGAGTCTGGAAGGAGAGTTTCCAGTCTAGCCAGACACCTAGGTACTTATAGATGTCCACATATTCTAGGTCGGAACCGTCCAGGGTGGTGATGCTAGTCGGGCATGCGGGTGCAGGCAGCGAACGGTTGAAAAGCATGCATTTGGTTTTACTAGCGTTTAAGAGCAGTTGGAGGCCACGGAAGGAGTGTTGTATGGCATTGAAGCTCGTTTGGAGGTTAGATAGCACAGTGTCCAAGGAAGGGCCAGAAGTATACAGAATGGTGTCGTCTGCGTAGAGGTGGATCAGGGAATCGCCCGCAGCAAGAGCAACATCATTGATATATACAGAGAAAAGAGTCGGCCCGAGAATTGAACCCTGAGGTACCCCCATAGAGACCGGCAGGGGACCGGACAGCATGCCCTCCGATTTGACACACTGAACTCTGCAAAGTAGTTGGTGAACCAGGCAAGGCAGTCATTAGAAAAACCGAGGCTACTGAGTCTGCCGATAAGAATATGGTGATTGACAGAGTCGAAAGCCTTGGCCAGGTCGATGAAGACGGCTGCACAGTACTGTCTTTTATCGATGGCGGTTATGATATCGTTTAGTACCTTGAGAGTGGCTGAGGTGCACCCGTGACCGGCTCGGAAACCGGATTGCACAGCGGAGAAGGTACGGTGGGATTCGAGATAGTCAGTGATCTGTTTGTTGACTTGGCTTTCGAAGACCTTAGATAGGCAGGCCAGGATGGATATAGGTCTGTAACAGTTTGGGTCCAGGGTGTCTCCCCCTTTGACGAGGGGGATGACCGCGGCAGCTTTCCAGTCCTTGGGGATCTCAGATGATACGAAGGAGAGGTTGAACAGGCTGGTAATAGGGGGTACGACAATGGCGGCGGACAGTTTCAGAAATAGGGGGTCCAGATTGTCAAGCCCAGCTGATTTGTATGGGTCCAGGTTTTGCAGCTCTTTCAGAACATCTGCTCTCTGGATTTGGGTAAAGGAGAAGCTGGGGAGGCTTGGGCGAGTAGCAGCAGGGGGGGCGGGGCTGTTGGCCAAGGTTGGAGTCGCCAGGAGGAAGGCATGGCCAGCCGTTGAGAAATGCTTGTTGAAGTTTTCGATTATCACGGATTTATCGGTGGTGACCGTGTTACCTAGCCTCAGTGCAGTGGGCAGCTGGGAGGAGGTGCTCTTGTTCTCCATGGACTTTACAGTATCCCAGAACTTTTTGGAGTTAGAGCTACAGGATGCAAATTTCTGCTTGAAAAAGCTGGCCTTTGCTTTCCTGACTGACTGCGTGTATTGGTTCCTGACTTCCCTGAACAGTTGCATATCGCGGGGGCTCTTCGATGCTATTGCAGTTTGCCACAGGATGTTTTTGTGCTGGTCGAGGGCAGTCAGGTCTGGAGTGAACCAAGGGCTATATCTGTTCTTAGTTCTGCATTTTTTGAACGGAGCATGCTTGTCTAATATGGTGAGGAAGTAACTTTTAAAGAAGTGTAGATGGATGAGATTTTTTTTTATTGAATCCATTTTAAATTCAGGCTGTAACACAACAAAATGTGGAATAAGTGAAGGGGTATGAATACTTTCTGAAGGCACTGTGTACATAAAGGCAAGTTAAAGTGACTAGGCATCCAGATAGATAATAATAAGAGTAAAATAATGAACAGAGCAGCAGCAGCAGCAAATGAAGAGTGTAAACGTGTGTGTGTGTGTGTGTGTGTGTGTGTGTGTGTGTGTGCAATGTGTGTGCATTTACAGTACCACTTTAAGAATATATATACAGTACCCTTCAAAAGTTTGGACTCACCTACTCATTCAAGGGTTTTTCTTAATTTTTTAAGTTTTTCACCATTGTAGAATAATAGTGAAGACATCAAAACTATGAAATAACACATGGAATCATGCAGTAACCAAAAAAGTTTTAAACAAATCAAATATATTTTAAATGAGAGATTCTTCACTTAGCCACCCTTTGCCTTGACAGCTTTGCACACTCTTGGCATTCTCTCAACCAGCTTCATGATAAGGATAGATTGAAAATGTCTGTGAAGACCCTTGCCAGCTGGTATGCACACCCTGGTATTCCATCTGGCCCGGCGGCCTTGTGATTGTTAACCTGTTTAAACGTTTTGCTCACACAGTAATCCGGAAAAACAGGGCCTTTCAGATGGTCTACACTATCAACAAATCAACCACAACAGTAAAACAATTTCAATGTTTTCAATATGTTATGTTATAGACTTACAATGTGTCAACACATGATATTGTACTTTATTGTACTTTCAACACACACACACTCACACTGACAAACACACACAGAAACAGACATAGACACACAGAGAGAGAGAGAGAGAGAGAGAGTGACTTGAAACTCCAACCAAACCACCTGGTCAATACACATTCCATAAAAATGACTATGCCAAGCAATTGAATTGGCCTGATGGGATCAGAGTTTAAAGATATAGTCATGAGAGCTGTGTGAATGATCTGAAAATTGGTTTGACCCCACAGATAGCACTGCTTTTTTTGAACATCCCAGATGGGAGAAACAGGAGACAGTGTTGAAGTGTGAGAATCCACTTGATGGATAAGATATAGGGTACATGTCCTTTGTGGTCCCATGTGGCAACTACATGTGTGTACAGAAATATGCTCATGTACTTCTGTGTGTTTGCGTATGTTTGTTTGTGTGTGTGTCCGTGTGAATGTATAAAGTATGGTATTTGTTTGTCAACAGGTGCAAGGCCATCTCCCTGGGCTATAATCTATTTGTACATTGCAGTATTATCCATATTATCTCAGTGGGTCTGCCAGCTACTGACTCATCTGAAACCATTATTTAAATTAATTGCATTCCATGTGAGTCACACAGGTCATATGGGAGGTGTAGTGTTGTTGACCGGTGCTCCTTGACAGTTGGCAGCTTATCAACATAATAAGGGGTTGTGATCTAGGATGTCTGTAACATGTGCCCAGAGCATAGATTCTCAATAGGAAATACAGCTTACATTTTAATGTAACCTTTATTTAACTAGGCAAGTCGGTTAAGAACAAATTCTTATTTTACAATGACGGCCTGCGCCGGCCAAACCCTCCCCTGACCCAGACGACGCTGGGCCAATTGTGCGCCGCCCTACTGGAGTCCTGATCACGGCCGGTTGTGATACAGCCCAGGATAGAACCTCTAGCATTGAGATGCAGTGCCTTAGACCGCTGCGCCACTCGGGAGCCCCTAAATACAGTGTCACTCTATATTAATTATATGTTGCCGGGGTAACGGCTGCCAGTTTCCTAGGCTTCCAGTCTCACAGGCTCCAAGTCTCCCAGGCCTCCAGGCTCCCAGTCTTCAGTCATGTTGCTCACCTGGGACAGACAGCGGTTAGGAGGTACACCTTGAAACCACAACATCTTTGTCGGGAAGTGCATGATGACACATATAGAAACAGAATTAGCTCTGCGCCTGCTCTTGAATATGAGTTATTGTTATGTAATGAATAGGAGCTAGAGTTCCTTCATGTACAATGCGGACGTTATTCTATTTTATCATGTGAAGTGAATTCCAACACTCTGTACCCCCCCACTCCTAGGAATAGTTTGTATGAGATGATAAATAATTAAGTATAAATTATAACTGGTTAAGTAAAAGATTGTTTAATTGTCTCGTGGGGAGTCTGGTACAATGACACTCTTTAATTAACGTTAACCTTTAAACTATGTCTTACACTAATGTAGCGTATGCAGGTGTATGTATACAGCTTACTACAGTATTATACTGTGGTCTGACTGATCTGTGTACCATGCAGCAGTGGTTTCCAACCTTTTTTGGTTACAGTACCACCAACTGAATTTTGCTCTGCCCGGAGTACCCCTGAAGTACCCCCTCATGTGCATTTTATCAGTAGGCCTATGGTCTCATGAGTCTTCTCAAGTACCCCCTTAGGATAGGCCAAGTACCCCCAGGGGTCCTAGTAATCCTCGTTGGAACTCTGGACCTCAAAGCCAGTTCCACTGCTTTTTTTTTTTTTTCATTGTTCCCCCCCCAATCAGGGACTGATTTAGACCTGGGACACCAGGTGTGTGTGCAATTAATTATCAGGTAGGACAGAAAACCAGCAGGCTCCGGGCCTCGTTGGCCAGCATTTCCCAAACTCGGCCCTTGGGACCCCAAGGGCTGCACATTTTGTTTTTTGCCCTAACACTGCACAGCTGATTCAAATGATCAAAGCTTGATGATTAGTTTATTATTTAAATCAGATGTGTAGTGCTAGGGCAAAAAAAATATTACAAATTGGGTGGCACGAGCTGTGAATGCTGATTGGATGACAGCCGTGGTATACCGTTTGCTTCAGCCTGCCTGCAGTGCCAGGTAGATGGGGTTTTAAGACTTTCGAATGGTCCCATAGTAACAGGCAAGCTCAGATACCTTATTTAAAATGGTGTAAAATAGTAATTGATCACAGATCTGCTCTGCTATGCCTATTTCAGTCACAACGGTGTGACCCTTGGTGGCTAATTTGTGTTATGGCATTATTTGACAGTTAGTGAATGGCAATCACACTATAATAACATTCATTACTTGTTTCTTTGTGATTCATTAAAATAGTGAGTATGTCTTCAATGAGCACTGAAAAACAGATTGTGCAAGTTTCTAAATATGGCTGAAGGTTCAGGCAGGTGGGCTTAATGTCAAGGCAGGCAAGAGGTCTAAACCGGGAGGACTAGAAAAAACAGGACCATAGAAAACACTCTGGTAAGCTTGACAAGACGAACTGGCAACAGACAAACAGAGAACACAGGTAAAAATACACAGGGGATAATGGGGAAGATGGGCGACACCTGGAGGGGGTGGAGACAAGCACAAAGACAGGTGAAACAGATCAGGGTGTGACAGTTTTGTTCCTTCATATGCCCTTTCCCTGCAGCTCCACCATAGGCCCTTCCTCGCAGCTCCAATGTGGCACCCTCTACAGCTCCACTGTGGGACCCTACAGCTCCGCCATAAGCCTTTCCTCACAGCTCCAATGTGGCACCCTCTACAGCTCCACTGTGGGACCCTCTACAGCTCCACTTATAAGCCTTTCCTCGCAGCTCCACTGTGGGACACTCTACAGCTCCGTCATAGGCCCTTCATCTCAGCTCCACTGTGGGACCCTCTACAGCTCTACCATAGGCTCTTCCCTGCTGCTCCTCCACTTCACATATCCATGGTAAGGGTGCTGTGTGGCTGTCTTCAGTGTGCCAATTTAAAAAGTATAATATAGCCTTCATTTCATGAACAGAAAATTTCTTATTACCTTTTTTGTAATCATATTTTGCATCCAAAATGGCCCCCTATTCCCTATATAGTGCACTTGACCAGAGCCTTATGGGCCCTAGGGAAAAGGGTGCCATTTCAGACACATAAAGCTGTAGTATTTTCCTTTTGTTCATTTGCTTACAGAGAGAGAGAGAGAGAGAGAGAGAGAGAGAGACCACAAAATGAGGTGGAAACTGAGCTGCACTTCCTAACCTCCTGCCAAATGTATGACTATATTAGAGACACATATTTCCCTCAGAATACACAGACACACAAAGAATTTGAAAACAAATCCAAATTTTGAAAAACTCCCATATCTATTGGGTGAAATAGATGTGCAATCACAGCAGCAAGATTTGTGACCTGTTGCCACAAGAAAGGGGCAACCAGCGAAGATCAAATACCATTGTAAATACAACCCATATTTATTTATTTTCCCTTTTGTACTTTAACTATTTGCACATTGCTACAACACTGTATAGACATTATGACATTTGAGATGTCTTTATTATTTTGGAACTTGTTTGAGTGTAATATTTACTGTTCATTTTGTATTGTTTATTTCCATTTTGTTGATCCATTTCACTTGCTTTGGCAATGTAAACATATGTTTCCCTTGTCAATAAGCCCCTTGAATTGAGAGACAGAGAGAGTAGAGGTCGACCGATTCTGATTTTTCAACGCCTATACCGATTATTGGAGGGCCGAAAAAATCCGATACCGATTAATCGGGCGATTTTAAAAAATATATATATTTGTAATAGTGACAATTACAACAATACTAAATGAACACTTATTTTAACTTAATATAATACATCAATAAAATCAATTTAGCCTCAAATAAATAATGAAGCATGTTCAGTTTGATTTAAATAATGCAAAAACAAAGTGTTGGAGAAGAAAGTAAAAGTGCAATATGTGCCATTTAAGAAAGCTAACTTAAGTTCCTTGCTCAGAACATGAGAACATATGAAAGCTGGTGGTTCCTTTTAACATGAGGCTTCAATATTCCCAGTTAAGAAGTTTTAGGTTGTAGTTATTATAGGAATTATAGGACTATTTCTCTCTATACCATTTGTATTTCATATACTTTTGACTATTGGATGTTCTTATGGGCACTATAGTATTGCCAGCCTAATCTCTGGAGTTGATAGGCTTGAAGTCATAAACAGCGCTGTGTATCAAGCATTGCTAAGAGCTGCTGGCAAATGCAGTAAAGTGCTGTTTGAATGAATGCTTACGAGTCTGCTGCTGCCTACCACCACACAGTCAGACTGCTCTATCAAATATCAAATCATAGACTTAATTATAATATTACAAACACACAGAAATACGAGCCTTAGGTCATTAATATGGTCAAATCCGGAAACTATAATTTAAAAAACAAAACGTTTATTCTTTCAGTGAAATACGGAACCGTTACGTATTTTATCGAACGGGTGGCATCCCTAAGTCTAAATATTGCTGTTACATTGCACAACCTTCAATGTTATGTCATAATTATGTAAAATTCTGGCAAATTAATTACGGTCTTTGTTAGGAAGAAATGGTCTTCACACAGTTCACAATAAGCCAGGCGGCTCAAACTGTTGCATATACCCTGACTCTGCTTGCACTGAACGCAAGAGAAGTGACACAATTTCCCTAGTTAATATTGCCTGCTAACATGAATTTCTTTTAACTAAATATGCAGGTTTAAAAATATATACTTGTGTATTGATTTTTAAGAGAGGCATCGATGTTTATGGTTAGGTACACTGGTGCAGCGACAGTGCTTTTTTCGAGAATGCGCTTGTTAAATCATCACCTGTTTGGCGAAGTAGGCTGTGATTCGATGATGAATTAACAGACACCGCATTGATTATGTGGACAAGCTAGATGAACTAGTAATATCATCAACCATGTGTAGTTAACTAGTGATTATGTTAAGATTGATTGTTTTTTATAAGATAAGTTTAATGCTAGCTAGCAACTTACCTCGGCTCCTTGCTTTCCTTGCTCCTTGCTGGTCAGCCTGCCACGCAGTCTCCTCGGAGTGCAATGTAATCCTCCATAATCGGCATCCAAAAATGCCGATTACCGATTGTTATGAAAACTTAAAATCTGCCCTAATTAATCGGCCAATGCCGATTAATCGGTCGACCTCTAATTTAGATACAATTTTATGTTTTGCACACAGCAATGCAACAGGTCGCCAATTTTTTTAGAAGAGCCAAATCCCCTTTTTTGGCAACAATGAAAGCACAACACATTGACAGGATACAGGAAGAGAACCCTCATGAAAAGATTCACACACTTCATAAAAATCCTCCCCAACAGACCCCCAAAAGTGCTTATAGAACTCAGATGGTAAACCATCGATGCCAGGGGCTCGGCCTGCTGAGAGCTGCATAACTGCTGTGGACAGCTCTTGCAGTGTAATGTCAGAGTCTAAAGCAACTCTCTGCTCAGGACCCAATTGAGGAAGTCCATGTAACAACTGTTCAGCACACAGAGAATCACTATCCTCCGCCTTATAGAGGGCAGAGTAGAAATCCACGGCATGTTGGCACATTTCACTGTCATCTGTGGTCACCTTCCCATCAGGGAGACGAAGGCAGACCATCTGTTTACGTTGCAATGTCGACTGCCCTAGGTTTTTTTTTTTTAAGCGCTAGGAGCATCCATATCCTTGAGGGAAGCGAAACGAGACCTAATCAAGGCACCCTTCACTCTTTCATGTAGAAACGACCTCAGTTCATCTCTCTTGTCCTGTAAGTTCATGACTAGCCCGGGGTAATTCTGAGTGAGCAGCTGCAATTCAATAGATTTGATGTCCTGTTCAAGGGCCCCGAGTCTCTTTAACTTCAATACGAGACAGAGCAGTATACTGTTGACAAAATAATCGTATTGGGGCCTTCCCAACCTCCCACCATTGTCTCAAGGACTCAAAATTCCCTTTTGTAACTCGCTATTTTTCCCAAAACAACAAAAACCTTTCACAAAACTTGACATCATGTAACAATTTAACATTAAAATACCAGTAAGGTGATGACCTTCGTGGACAGGACAAGTGAATATCAACAGTAACAATATGATATGATGATCAGAGAAACCCACAGGAGTAATGTCACACCTTCCAACCCTACTACAGTATTGCTCAGATACATACAACCTGTCTAACCTTGCTGCACTGACACCACCTTCATTAACTACTACAGTAGTGATCAGATACATACAACCTGTCTAACCTTGCTGCACTGACACCGCCTTCATTAACTACTACAGTAGTGATCAGATACATACAACCTGTCTAACCTTGCTGCACTGACACCACCTTCATTAACTACTACAGTAGTGATCAGATACATACAACCTGTCTAACCTTGCTGCACTGACACCACCTTCATTAACTACTACAGTAGTGATCATTTGCATTTACATTTAAGTCATTTAGCAGACGCTCTTATCCAGAGCGACTTACAAATTGGTGCATTCACCTTATGACATCCAGTGGAACAGCCACTTTACAATAGTGCATCTAAATCTTTTAGGGGGGGGGGTCAGAAGGATTGCTTTATCCTATCCTAGGTATTCCTTAAAGAGGTGGGGTTTCAGGTGTCTCCGGAAGGTGGTGATTGACTCCGCTGTCCTGGCGTCGTGAGTGAGTTTGTTCCACCATTGGGGTGCCAGAGCAGCGAACAGTTTTGACTGGGCTGAGCGGGAACTGTACTTCCTCAGTGGTAGGGAGGCGAGCAGGCCAGAGGTGGATGAACGCAGTGCCCTTGTTTGGGTGTAGGGCCTGATCAGAGCCTGAAGGTACTGAGGTTCCGTTCCCCTCACAGCTCCGTAGGCAAGCACCATGGTCTTGTAGCGGATGCGAGCTTCAACTGGAAGCCAGTGGAGAGAGCGGAGGAGCGGGGTGACGTGAGAGAACTTGGGAAGGTTGAACACCAGACGGGCTGCGGCATTCTGGATGAGTTGTAGGGGTTTAATGGCACAGGCAGGGAGCCCAGCCAACAGCGAGTTGCAGTAATCCAGACGGGAGATGACAAGTGCCTGGATTAGGACCTGCGCCGCTTCCTGTGTGAGGCAGGGTCGTACTCTGCGGATGTTGTAGAGCATGAACCTACAGGAACGGGCCACCGCCTTGATGTTAGTTGAGAACGACAGGGTGTTGTCCAGGATCACGCCAAGGTTCTTAGCGCTCTGGGAGGAGGACACAATGGAGTTGTCAACCGTGATGGCGAGATCATGGAACGGGCAGTCCTTCCCCGGGAGGAAGAGCAGCTCCGTCTTGCCGAGGTTCAGCTTGAGGTGGTGATCCGTCATCCACACTGATATGTCTGCCAGACATGCAGAGATGCGATTCGCCACCTGGTCATCAGAAGGGGGAAAGGAGAAGATTAATTGTGTGTCGTCTGCATAGCAATGATAGGAGAGACCATGTGAGGTTATGACAGGGCCAAGTGACTTAGTGTATAGCGAGAATAGGAGAGGGCCTAGAACAGAGCCCTGGGGGACACCAGTGGTGAGAGCACGTGGTGAGGAGACAGATTCTCGCCACGCCACCTGGTAGGAGCGAGCTGTCAGGTAGGACGCAATCCAAGCGTGGGCCGCGCCGGAGATGCCCAACTCGGAGAGGGTGGAGAGGAGGATCTGATGGTTCACAGTATCGAAGGCAGCCGATAGGTCTAGAAGGATGAGAGCAGAGGAGAGAGAGTTAGCTTTAGCAGTGCGGAGCGCCTCCGTGATACAGAGAAGAGCAGTCTCAGTTGAATGACTAGTCTTGAAACCTGACTGATTTGGATCAAGAAGGTCATTCTGAGAGAGATAGCAGGAGAGCTGGCCAAGGACGGCACGTTCAAGAGTTTTGGAGAGAAAAGAAAGAAGGGATACTGGTCTGTAGTTGTTGACATCGGAGGGATCGAGTGTAGGTTTTTTCAGAAGGGGTGCAACTCTCGCTCTCTTGAAGACGGAAGGGACGTAGCCAGCGGTCAAGGATGAGTTGATGAGCGAGGTGAGGTAAGGGAGAAGGTCTCCGGAAATGGTCTGGAGAAGAGAGGAGGGGATAGGGTCAAGCGGGCAGGTTGTTGGGCGGCCGGCCGTCACAAGACGCGAGATTTCATCTGGAGAGAGAGGGGAGAAAGAGGTCAGAGCACAGGGTAGGGCAGTGTGAGCAGAACCAGCGGTGTCGTTTGACTTAGCAAACGAGGATCGGATACATACAGATACATACAACCTGTCTAACCTTGCTGCACTGACACCACCCTCATTAACTACTACAGTAGTGATCAGATACATACAACCTGTCTAACCTTGCTGCACTGACACCACCTTCATTAACTTTTAGCCATGTGTACTGCCTAACTTTTGCATTCTTTACTCTCCACACATCAGAAAGCTCAAACTCAGTTATTAGACCAGACAGGCAGGTAGCTGACCGCAGATGAGGTTCTTCAGCAGTGTGGTCAACAGTACAGTTCCAGTCCCCCCTTAAAACCATACACCCCTCTTAGTCACACTGTATTCAGGTTTCCTTTACTTTATCAAATACAGCAATACGCTCTGCACCCTCATTAAGAGCATAAACATATATATATAAATATAAGCATCCGCCTTGACCATCCGCCTCTACAATTTCTGTTGTAGATACCACAGTCACCCCTAAGCCTGAGAAAACAAGATGGCCACCCCAGCACTGACATTAGTACCATGACTGAGTATTTACTGCCCCTCCCACCACATACTCCAGTTAACCTTATTAGCCTCATCACTATGTGTCTTCTGTAGAAACACTACATTATAAGCCTTTTCTGTTTTATTACCAAAGCCCTCTTATAATACCAAAGCCCTCTTATTCCTGTCCCTTCCCCTATTAATATTGAGAGAACCTACCCTTACTATCTCCATATAGAGAAGAGAAAGGAGAAGCAGAAGAAACCACAGAGAAAAACAGAAAAAAACACCCTATGAGGCATGATCATCATCATTGTTGTAATTTTCTCTTAACCGGACCACGTTTCCCACTACCTTTTGCGGCGGTGACAGCAGTAACACATTTCCTCAAACAAAAACACTTCTCACTCAACTGGTCTAACCCCACCATCTTCTGTAACATCACAGCTGACCTCAAAAACTTATCAACATCAAAAAAAATCTGCCAATTTGACAGATTTCCCAAAAGTCTGATCCAGGAACCCATTTACCTCATCTAGATGGTAAATTGAGTAGTCGCCAGCTGCTATCATATCAAGAGAGATATCCATATCCTTCTCCTGATCCTCCTCAACTGAGGCCACAGATCCCTGACTACCCTCTGCCTCATCTCGCTCAACACTCCCCACTTGCACCCCATCACTCACACCAGGCATCTCCTTCACTACCTGGGAGACTAGCCCCACCTGAACTCCCTCCTGTACCCCATTACTCGTAATGGGCATCTCCTCCACTACCTGGGAGACTAGCTCCACATGAACCCCCTCATGTACCCCATCACTCATATAGGCCATCTCCTCACCAGTCTGAGGAAATGGCTCCCCAGATCCGTCCTTACCTCCTACAACAATATTTTTCTGCTGCATAACAGACGCTATGTTCCCTTCTGGGACAAGTTGCAACTCCGTTACCTCAACACAGACAACTTGTTCCTCAGCAACAGGTGCTTGTGACTGCTCTACAACTGTCAGACCACTTCTCCCTACATCAGTGGGCCCAGGCATTACGAGGACCACCTGCGCCCCTCCCTTCTCGGGCAAGCATGTCGCTTATGACCAACATCCCAACACTCAAAACACCATTGACTACCCGTACTAGCATAAGCCATATACAGTCTGTTGTCATACTTGACTTTAAACGATAACTCTAAAGTCTGCTCCGGTGAGTCCAAAAACATAAACACCTGTCGCCGAAACGATGTTTCAAAGCCGGGTGTTTGTAAACCAAACGGGACAATATTAATTGAACTTGCAAACTTCCCAAACCGCAATAACTCGCGCTCCAATAGTTAGCTCATTGGGAATAAATGGTGGTACATTCGATATTGTTACCCTTGTTGACGGAGAAAAAAGTGGCGTAACTTGAATAAACATACCTTTAAGAAGTACGCCATGCTCAACCATACGATCAACAAGATGGTCTTCTTTATGAAAAACCACCACCGCTTTATTCATCCGTGACGCATAAGCAACACCTTAATCATGCATAGAAAAAGGAAAACCACCAATAAAAGTAAAACAAGGAAAAAACAGTCGATCTAACTCCAGACAACACTCGCACTCGCTCAAACAATTCCCAGCATGCAGAGAGAGAGGGTGAAAATGGTGATGATGTCAATGACGTCACTAACAGCGAAAACATTTAAGTCATATAGCCTGCATATAGAGAATGATCCAACGTGAGTGTAAAATGTGCTAAGTTGCAATAATTACCACTTAGCAAGGGGTGTGAACCTTCAGCAGCCCTGCATGCCCCAATTTTCACCTGAAACTAAAGGCCTGTTCAGGCCAGACGTATGCTGGCTGGCTGGGGGAGAGAGGGAGAGAGAGACTCTAAATGTGTGAATATCGTAAGGGTATTTGTTATATTAACTGATTAACAGTATACATCTTCCTGAGACGCCTGTACCTTGCACTATAATAACAGTATCATTGCAGTGAATGTATATATACTTTTTAGCCTTATGTTTTTCAGCAAAATAATGACTTTCAATCCAAAACAAAAAAAGAAAGACAAGGAAAATACATTTTAATGACTTCTAATAGCTTAAATTAAAATATATATGATATTGCACTGTAGCATATATGATACAAGACATGATTTTACGAAATTGCTTAATAAACTTCTCTAAAATACATGTAAATCTCTTTCAACTAATGCTATAAAATAGTCATCAAAAGGCATGCCTAGGCATACTCTCTGATACTCATCTGTATCCTTCCAATATTTCAAACTCCTTCCAACAATCTGCTGAGCTATATTCAACTTGCACATACATTTCTTTCATCTACCTTCATCTCCTACTTAATCTGTAAGTAATTTGTGGTCTGGATTTAAAGAAACTGTTGTGGAAGGGGGGAGGGGGTACAGAGATAATGATGATTCCTTGTAGGAACATCTGCAAAACCAACATGAGTCCTTCATCTCCTGAATATGTTCTAAAGAGCTCTATGTTGAAATCTTGAGACCCCACAAGAGTTTGTCATATTTCCACTTGGGGCCGTTCTTAGGGACGTTCTGTGGGGATACTGAGCAAGCAACAATTTCCAAGCCTCTCCCCAGCCTGAAAGAGACACAGAAGCCGTTTCTTCCTTCTTGATCCCTTTTTGAATTGAGAACTTCCAGGAGTCTTCCCACAGTTGGGCAAATCCTTGTTCTTCCTCTGTATTTGCTTGGGGCATTTTTAACCAACAATTTCTCTTTGGACGGGGCTGTTGTTTAGCTATCTTATGGCAGTCAATCCATCTCTCCTCAGACAGCTTATTCTTATCTATCCCTGAATAAATAGACTTCCTCGTTTTCATCTTCATTGACATGATCACCATACCATCACCACCAGAGTCCTTGAACTTTCTTTCTGATTTCCCTGACTCTGATAACTTGCTTTCTCCCTTCAAGATCACGAACGATTGGCCCCACAATCTAAATGCGGCTGTATCTGTTTTAAGATTGGCAAAGAGGTGGTTGTTGATACCCGTCCTTGACCAGACGACCGCATGTTGGAACTGGCTGGCTCCAGTATCTACCCAGGAGCCTTGGGGCTGAGTGTAGCAGATTCTCCATGACTTGAACCATCTGGATACAGTTTCAGCACTGTTCACTTTTGGCTCTGCTGCTTGTTTTCCATGATGATCCTCGGGTTTAGGTTCTGGCTCCACATGGTGGTGGTGGGGTGTCACGTGGGAATGGTTATCCATGTGTGAATGATGGAATTCCAGACCTTTATGGAGGTTTATGGGGAACGTGAACAACCCTCCGTCCCAGGCTTCGTGATGTTGATTGAACTTGATGCTCAAGCATTTCCTGGAGTCCTTCCACTCTGAGATCGAAGCCTTTGTGCTTTTAACATGGTAACGTGAGGACGTAAGGATGGAAGATTTTTTCTGGTGGTGTTGGAGATGAGCTCCCTTCCGTGATTCACACAACAGAGTTGGGAGATACTGCTGATGGAAAACCTTTAAGTTAAAGGATGTGCTGAGCTTTACCTTAGAACTTCTCTCTTCTGGGATACATCTCCATGGGGTGTTCCTTTAGCTGTTCCTCTGCCCAGTTTGCAGTCATGAAGTGTGGGCATTTCCAGCCGTCCTTCCTTTCCTTTTCCCTTTCCGTGTGGTGTGAGAGACCATGCATCTTTGGAGTATGGCACCTCTGTGGCAGATGGAACACCTCATGTTTGGGGTGGTGCAGAGAGTGGTTCTCATGCCCTGCCTCCTTCAACCCGTATTCTCCTTTATGTGGCTGATATCTTGAGAACCAGGACTTTTTACATTGAGCCACTGAGGGCTGGCCTTGGCGGGAGTGGGTTCTTGCACATTTCCAAGACTCACTCCAATCTGGCAAAGATCTATTCGTCATGTGCTTCTTGAGGACCATCGATACATCTGGCATATCATGCTTTAACCACTCTCCATGACACTGAGGCTTTGGAAGTTTCCAGGCCTCATGCCACTCTTTGGGAATATCATGGTGGAGCAAGAGTGGACCACAAGTTATTATACTTGGCCATCTTTGACTTTACCTTGCGGCTGTGCATGACCTTGTGCATCTAATCATATTTCAGTTTGCCTTTCTCAACCCCCGGCTTGACATCCTTGGGCTTCTCAGCCTTGTGATCCTCAACATTCTTGTGTTCTTCTACCTTCATGTCTGCCTCTGCACTGTGCTTGGTCTAATTCTTTGCTACTTCCCAAGACTTGCTCCATTTAGAAGAATGAGGTTTGTACTCCTCACACAACAAGGAACTCCACAGATCTCTGTACTTCTGCTCATGTGAAACACACACTATGATCTTGTGCAGAGGGTACTCTTTTGAATCCTTGTGTAAGACAACATGCTCGTAAGACTTTGGTTTCTTCACTTCCTTTGGCGGATTCGTAGCGGCCCTCCAAGACCCGGACCATTCTGGGTTTGTTGAAACTGCAGGTGATTTGTTGGCTGGGGATTTCTGGAGTCCGTGGTTCATGAACTTCCAACTTTCACCATACTGGGGTCCTGATTTTTCCTCTACCTTTGGCTTTTGATCAGTAGGCCCATTATCGGCATGAGCCTCGTCACCTTTTGAAGGCTTTGTTGTCTTCCAACCCTCGGTCCATTCAGATGAGGACAATGCCTTGTTGGGATGCCACGAGCTTCTTGAACATTCTGGCTTTTGAGTGACGTCTGCCACCTTCATGGTATGGAGAACAACCATTGGCTGTGCCTTATTTTGCTTCTGTTTAATGCTTGATGTGGCACTTCTTCCAGGACATTTCCCATTCAGGCATGGGTAGGTTGTGCTCAAAGTGCTGGGTCTCCACCAATCTGCTATCCATCTTCCAAAGGCTCACATTTTTTGACATTATTATTGGAGCAATCATGCTCTGTCCAGTGTTTCTTACCCTTGATGTGAGGCTGATGACTCAAACTTCCAGGACTGGTCCCGGTCGGCTGGTGTTGTCTCACCCTCTTCTGGCTTACGAAGTGTTTTTGAGCACTTCCATGACTTAGTCCACTTCATTTGAACAGGTTCATTCTGTGTCATATGGAGTAACTTGTCCAGTTTCTTCTGGCTTGTCTCTCCTTCTTACCCTCTTGGGTGGTGCCTTGAGGGTCATACATGTATACCAGTCTTCATTAATCCTGCAAAAAAAAAAATATATATTAAATGTGAATGCTGATGATGAGTGGTGAATCACTCAAGAAGAACATAGTGCCAGAAAGAGTATCCAACCTAACAGTGCATGCTTTCACTTACAACAGGGATGGGAGGAGAAAAGAGTCAGGGCTACCAATCGATTTGTTTGAATCTCCAAAAGGTAAATAAGGCAAATCGGGAACCAATTAAATAATTTGGGGCAATCAGGAAGTCTCCCTGTAGACTACAGGAGGACAGTGAGGTTGATGAGAATGGTGTTTTCTAAGAAGCCAGCTGTGAATGGAAATCAATGCTAATAATGAACCTGCAAGATTGGTGTAAAGTGTTCGGGCTGGGCCTCTGAAAAACACAGAGGAATGGAACACCCTCGGGAGAATGGGTTAAACAACTAGACTAACATTAGATTTGTATATAAACTTATAAATAAGCGTTACTTCTTTTTGAATCACTTCAGGTTCCCCACAGTAGGATTCTTTCAATTTAAAGAGCTACACTCCCCTATGTATTTATTTGGAGATAGAAGCTAAAACTTTTAATTTGGCTCTATACTCCAGCATTTTGGATTTGAGATCAAATGTATTTCTATCACGCAATGACTACATCAAGCTTGTGGCTCTACAAACTAATTGGATGCATTTGCAGTTAGTTTTGGTTGTGTTTCAGATTATGTTGTGAATGGTAAATAATGTAGTGTGTAATTTTGGACTCACTTTTTTTGAAAATAAGAATATTTTTATGAACAATTCTAGATTAATGGGGATGCTACCATGACTACGGATAATCATGAATAATGATGAGTGAGAAGGTTAGAGGCATAAAAATCATACCCCGCATAAAATTCTAGCCTCATCTGTTAATGGTGAGAGGTTACCATGTTTTGGGGGGCCTTTTCCTACTAGAACTGACAAATGCAGTACTTGTAAGTCCCTCTGGATAAGAGCGTCTGCTAAATGACTTTTTTTTTTTTTAAGAAGTCAAACATTTGATCTCAAATTCAAAATGCTGGAGTGTAGAGCCATATAAAATGTTTCAGCATCACTGTCCAAATAAATACATAGGGGAGTGTACATGACAAGAGGACCAGCTATAGGTGATCAACCAGTTTAATGGAAATCATAATTATTACTCTAGAAGAATAAAGCAAGAGATTAAATGAGTGATGCTCCATAAATAGGGAGAGTTAGCGGGCTATATATACTCTGTCTCAACTAGAGATCGACCGATTAATCATAATGGCCGATTAATTAGAGCCAATTTTCAAGTTTTCATAACAATTGGAAATCGGTATTTTTTGACACCGATATTTTTTTTTTACACCTTTATTTAATCTTTATTTAACTAGGCAAGTCAATTAAGAACACATTCTTATTTTCAAGAACGGTGGGTTAACCTGTCTAGGATCAGCGTGGCGCTAGCGGCACACCCCCCCCCCCCCACTGAAAAACCAGTGCCGCGAAATTCAAAAAAAATATTTTTTTTAAATATTTAACTTTCACACATTAAAGTCCAATACAGCTAATGAAAGACACAGATCTTGTGAATCCAGTCAACATTTCCGATTTTTAAAATGTTTTACAGGGAAGACACAATATGTAAAGATGTACATCTATTACCTAAAAACACATTAGCATAATCCACCATCTTTTATTTGTCCACCAACACCAGTAGCCATCACCAATTCGGCTAAACTAAGATATTTATAGCCCCTAACCAACAAAAAAACTCATTAGATGACAGTCTGATAACATATTTATGGTATGGGATAGGTTTTGTTAGAAAAAAGTGCATATTTCAGGTAGATGGCATAGTTTACAATTGCACCCACCATCACAAATGGACTAGAATAATTACAATGAGCAACGTGTTTACCTAACTACTAATCATCAAACATTTCGTAAAAATACACAGCATACACGAATCGAAAGACACAGATCCTGTGAATACAGACAATATTTCAGATTTTCTAAGTGTCTTACAGCGAAAACACAATAAATCGTTATATTAGCTTAGCACATAGCAATTAGCAGCCCAGCATTGATTCTAGCCAAAGTGAGCGATAAAAGTCAACATCGCCAAAAGATATTAATTTTTTCACTAACCTTCTCAGAATTCTTCCGATGACACTCCTGTAACATCACATTACAACATGCATATACAGTTTGATCGAAAATGTTTATATTTAGCCACCAAAATCATGGTTAGACAATGTGAAATGTAGACAAGCTGGTAAAGAAAAAGTCCTTGCGCCACTTAGACAGTGATCTACTCTTATACATAAATACTCATAAACGTGACTAAAAAATATAGGGTGGACAGGGATTGATAGACAATTTAATTCTTAATACAATTGCGTTATTACATTTTTTTATTTATCCTTACTTTTCAATACAGTTTGCGCCAAACGAAGCTACGTCAAAAAACATGGCGTCCTAAGCCACTAAAATGTTTCGACAGAAACACGATTTATCATAATAAAAATGTCCTACCTTGAGCTGTTCTTCCATCAGTATCTTGGGCAAAGGATCCTTTCCTGGGAGAAATCGTCTTTTGGTGGAAAGCTGTCCTCTTGCCATGTGGAAATGTCAACTGCGTTCGGGATGAACTGAAAAGCGTGCCCAACTTTTCACATCGTTGCAAAAATAAATGTCCCAAAATCGCACTAAACGGATATAAATTGCTATAAAACGCTTTAAATTAACTACCTTATGATGTTTTTAACTCCTATAACGAGTGAAAAGATGACCGGAGAAATATAACAGGCTAAACTAACGCTTGGAACAGGTGCGCGCCGGTGTCCTCTAGGCTCATGACGCAGCTCCCAAAGAATGACTAGCTTCAGGGTTTTTTCATTTGTAGGGCCTGTGAACGCGCAATCGACCCCGTTGGAATCGTCATCACGTAAAGGCATCCAGGGGAAGACGTAAGAAGTGTCCGTATAGTCATAGCAACGACAGTGCCCTTATAACTGACTTCAGAAGAGTGGCCAACATTTCTCAAATCTGACTCCATGTCAGGGAAATTGCTGTAGAATGGGCTCTGTTCCACTTAGAGACAAAATTTCAACTCCTATAGAAACTATAGACTGTTTTCTATCCAATAATAATAATAATATGCATATTGTACGATCAAGGATTTTGTGGGAAGCCGTTTAAAAAATTAGCCAAATTAGCATAAATAGTCTAAACAGCGCCCCCATCCCCAACAGGTTAACTGCCTCGTTAAGGGGCAGAACGACAGATTTTTACCTTGTCAGCTCGGGGGATTCAATCTTGCAACCTTACAGTTAACTAGTCCAACGCTCTAACCACCTGATTACATTGCATTCCACGGGGAGCCTGTCTATTACGCGAATGCAGTAAGCCAAGGTAAGTTGCTAGCTTGCATTAAACTTATCTTATAAAAAAAACAATCATAATCACTAGTTAACTACACATGGTTGATGATATTACTAGTTTATCTAGCGTATCCTGCGTTGCATATAATCGATGCGGTGCGTATTGTTGCTCCAATGTGTACCTAACCATAAACATCAATGCCTTTCTTAAAATCAATACACAGAAGTATATATTTTTAAACCTGCATATTTAGCTAAAAGAAATCCAGGTTAGCAGGCAATATTAACCAGGTGAAATTGTGTCACTTCTCTTGCGTTCATTGCACGCAGAGTCAGGGTATATGCAACAGTTTGGGCCGCCTAATTTGCCAGAATCTTACTTAATTATGACAACATTGAAGGTTGTGCAATGTAACAGGAATATTTAGATTTATGGATGCCACCTGTTAGATAAAATACGTAACGGTTCCGTATTTCACTGAGAGAATAAACGTCTTGTTTTCGAGATGATAGTTTCTGGATTTGACCATATTAATGACCTACGGCTCGTATTTCTGTGTGTTATTATGTTATTATGCGTTTTGCCAGCAGCTCTTTGTTGTGCTTCAAGCATTGCGCTGTTTATGACTTCAAGCCTATCAACTCCCGAGATTAGGCTGGTGTAACCGATGTGAAATGGCAAGCTAGTTAGAGACTTGGAGTGGTTGTTCCCCTTGCTCTGCATGGGTAACGCTGCTTCGAGGGTGGCTATTGTCAATGTGTTCCTGGTTCGAGCCCAGGTAGGAGTGAGGAGAGGGACGGAAGCTATACTGTTACACTGGCAATACTAAAGTGCCTATAAGAACATCCAATAGTCAAAGGTTAATGAAATACAAATGGTATAGAGAGAAATAGTCCTAGAATTCCAATAATAACTACAACCTAAAACTTCTTAACTGGGAATATTGAAGACTCATGTTAAAAGGAACCACCAGCTTTCATATGTTCTCATGTTCTGAGCAAGGAACTTAAGTTAGCTTTCTTAAATGGCACAAATTGCACTTTTACTTTCTTCTCCAACACTTTGTTTTTGCATTATTTAAACCAAAATGAACATGTTTCATTATTTATTTGAGGCTAAATTGATTTTATTGATGTATTATATTAAGTTAAAATAAGTTGTCATTCAGTATTGTTGTAATTGTCATTATTACAAATAAATAAAAATCAGCCGATTAATCGGTATCGGCTTTTTTGGTCCTCCAATAATCAGTATCGGTATCGGCGTTGAAAAATCATAATTGGTCGACCTCTAGTCTCAACATACAGGACACAGTAGCATAATATTGCATAAGAGGAGAGGACCTGCCCATGGAGAAAGTGGGTCATGACTCATGCCTTTCAGTAGCACTTCATTACACTACGGGGCTCAAGGGAGATGAAGGTGAAAGTTGCCTTTGACAGGAGACAACACCTTTGAAATTCTCAGAAGAAAGAAGGAGCAATTTCTTTGAAGAAATGTAAACTGGACTATGACATAATTTGAGATTGTCGTCCACAGCTGAGATATACAGTGCCTTCGGAAAGTATTTAGACCCCTTGACTTTTTCCACGTTTTGCTACGTTACAGCCTTATTCTGAAATTTATTTTTTTGTAATTATCCTTTGCAATCTACACACAATACCTCAATGACAAAGCGAAAACAGTTTTTTATAAGTTTGAGCAAATGTGTTCAGACCTTTGATATGAGACTTGAAATTGAGCTCAGGTGCAGCCTGTTTCCAATTGTTCATCCTTGAGATGTTTCTACAACTTGATTGGAGTCCACCTGTGGTAAATTCAATTGATTAGACATGATTTGGAAAGGCACACACCTGTCTATATAAGGTCCCACAGTTGAGAGTGCATGTCAGAGCAACATCCAAGCCATGAGGTCAAAGGAATTGTCCGTAGAGGTCCGAGACAGGATTGTGTCGAGGCACAGATCTGGGGAAGGGTACCAAAAAATATCTGCAGCATTGAAGGTCCCCAAGAACACAGTGGCCTCCATCATTCTTAAATGGAAGAAGTTTGGAACCACCAAGACTCTACCTAGAGCTCGGTACCCGGCCAAACTGAGCAATCGGGGGAGAAGGACCTTGGTCAAGGAGGTGACCAAGAACCCGATGGCCACTCTGACAGAGCTCCAGAGGTCCTCTGTGGAGATGGGAGAAACTTCCAGAAGGACAACTATCTCTGCAGCACTCCACCAATCAGGCCTTTATGGTAAGAGTGGCCAGACGGAAGCCACTCCTCAGTAAAAGGCACCTGACCGCTCGCTTGGAGTTTGCCAAAAAGCACCTAGACTCTCAGACAATGAGAAAAAACGTTCTCTGGTCTGATGAAACCAAGATTGAACGCGTCACATCTGGAGGAAACCTGGCACCATCCCTACGGTGACGCATGGTGGTGGAAGGATCATGCTGTGCCAGGGACTGGGAGACTTACCAGGATCAAGGCAAAGATGAACAGAGCAAAGTACAGACAGATCCTTGATGAAAACCTGCTCCATAGTGCTCAGGACCTTAGACTGGGGCAAAGATTCTCCTTCCAACAGGACAATGACCCTAAGCGCACAGCCAAGACAACGCAGCAGTGGCTTTGAGACAAGCCTCTGAATATCCTTGAGTGGTCCAGCCAGAGCCCAGACTTAAACCCGATTGAACATCTCTGGAGAGACCTGAAAATAGCTGTGTAGCAACACTCCCCATCCAACCTGACAGAGCTTGAGAGAATCTGTAGAGAAGAATGGGAGAAACTCCCCAAATACAGGGTTGCCAAGCTTCTAGCGTCATACCCAAGAAGACTCAATGCTGTAATCACTGCCAAAGGTGCTTCAACAAAGTACTGAGTAAAGGGTTTGAATACTTATGTAAATGTGATATTTCAATTTTTTGATTTGTAATACATTTTCAAACATTTCTAAAAACCTGTTTTTGCTTTGTCTTTATGGGATATTGTGTGTAGATTGATGAGGGGGGAAAACTATTTCATCAATTTTAGAATAAGGCTGTAACGTAACAAAATGTTGAAAAAGTTAAGGGGTCTGAATACTTTCCAAAGGCCCTATGTTCTCTCCCTGTGGTACAGTATGTATGGTATTTTACATGTGGAGATACAAACTCCTATTCTGTGCTTTAGTGCTCCAAAATCATTATTAGGCTAGTTTTTTTTGTTGAGGTAATGAATAAAAAACTAAATAAAGTGCTATATAAAATGCAGAATTCTGTGTGCACCAGCACTTGTGTACTTGTGTGCGTGTATGAGTGTGCGTGTGAGATGTTCTTACGTTGCCAGAGCACTCTGCTCCAGTCTCTCCTGCTCACTCGTGATTTTAGAGTTGTTGTCTCTGGCTCGGATCTCCCACACATTTTTCATCGGTTGGCATCACAGCCCCCCATCACCAGTGGGGCCATCCCCACCGCCTCTGGTATCTTTTCCACCACAGACATGATGTCTTTCTCTGAGATACAACACAGAAAACATACATTTCATAAACACATCTTGAATGATCTCAATTTAACTTAAATGCCAATGTTATTTAAAGTCAACTGTTGCACTCTATTTTTGTGATCTTTTTTTGTTATGATTATGCATGTGGAACTTATTAGAAATTAACTTATCAGAAAGTAGTACAAAAAGGATGAGATGTGTTTCCATTTTAACAAACTTGAATTTGCAATGTTTAAACTAAGTGTGCAATAAAATATATAATAGAATTTGGTTTCAAGAATCTCTCCTCCTCTCATAATAGCGAAAAGATGCACAGTATACTGTACATGCAATGGAAAAACAAAACCACCCCATATTAAATAAACTCCATGATTAAAAAATGCTAATTATTTCAGTAAACCACTGAAGAGAATGTTATTTACATATTCACAATACTGCAACTTATTGTTTCCAGGAAACCAACACAATTCAATTCCAGAACATACACTGCAATTATTGTTCTTCTATCATTGGCTCACGGGCCATTTAAACATTTCAAAACACATTTTCTTTCTTTTTAGCAGAAAAACTGCTATAGCAGGAAAGTAAATTAGAAAACAATTGCTTACCAGTGGGTAGCCTACTGTACTCAGTCAAACTTGAGACCAACCTGCTCAGAGGCTCGGGGCACAGCACCTATATACCGTGTCAGAGTGTCAACTGTAATTAACCTGGTCCTGCGTGACCAGGATGCTTGGAACGATGGCTATTTATAACACCTCTGGGTGATCCGACTCCTCTGGTACTCTTGTATCGTTGGTGTCCCTCTGCGGTCAGTCACTGTTACAGCAGTGGAACCAGAAGAATGTCTGTCTACTGTCTTTATTAGATTAGTACGATGATTATCTCAGAATAGAGACCTGTAGTTCTCTAATGCAGCTGACTGGAGACGGGCGGGCAGATATGTTGCCTTGGATTTGACAGCAATGGTAGAGAGGTGTCCTCGATACACAAATACATACATAATGTACACGTCGTGATGAGGCTCTCCATCTGCTCAGACATTATTATCCCCTACTTACACACAAACAGTATCTCTGCACATGCATATAAAGGGAACGCAAATATTTCTAAATGGAAAACTACCACTAATGACTGTAGGTCTAGGAGTCAGATGTTAATTTGCTTTCAGGTGCCCTTAGAAAATCTCCAAAGAACTTTAGCGTCATTAATTAAATTGACCAAAGAGGTTGCCAAGTGGAGCAGCCTGAGGTCATGTCAACTGTGGGCTGAGATTCCTTCTCCTTGGTAAGGTTTGGACATGTAAAGTAATTAAGTGGTGAACGATGCATGCTCAATATAGACAAACACATCACCAGGCTGCAGCATTCCTTCAGCAAACTATTACAGTAGCCTACAGTATGTGTACGTCTGCTAAAGTGATGCGTATCTGATGTATGGCTGCCCCACACACCAACATATTAGAGGACTCCTCCCAGGGGGAAATATAGTTGAGCACAAGTTGTTCTGGGTTTCTGATGGCTTCCTCTTCTGTTAAACATGTTATGGTTCATGCACACAGAACATCCTGACCCCTTGAACCCGATTCCCCTTTACAATTCAGAGATATTATTTTACAGTTCTTCTTTCAGTGACAAATAGAAAGTGAAAGATTTCTATATGTCATCTGTGTGGACAGAAAGAGCTCACAACAAACTCAAATATCATATATACTCAGGTCTGTATTTAAATTGTGTAACATCTTGAAATAGGCAGAGGAGAGATATTACATGATTTATTTTCAATCAATCTTGTCTCGTTAAAGCAGGATTTGAATGTGATCTGAATGGGCAATGCTTTCAAGAAAATGGGTCGCTTTCTAAAAACGTGCGTTCATTTGTGTTGCTTTTTTGACCTCTTTCTCTCCTTATTGTCAACCGTTTCATGCCTCTACCATTGCAGAGACTTCCATATTTGGGGTCGTCTTACATCTACATCTTTTCAAACCCCTGATGCATTCCGTTCTGCAGGACATGATTGTATGGGTTTGTATTAAAGCCGTTGAGTTGACATCTTGATTCCTGCCTGGCCTTTCAGAGTGAGTGGGGAAAGTGCAATGTCATTCAGAGGAATATCATCTTCTAATTAACAGGGAAACTGACAACCTTTGCTTGGCTAATAACGATTTATCTGTCATCATACTGTCCATTTTTTTTTTTTTAATAAAATATATGTCTTTGTTAATCAGGTCTGTGAATTAATTCTTGCTTGTTATACAGAAGCAGTCTATTACCACGCTGAGTTTTTGAGTCACTTTACTCAAAAAGTTGCAATGAGGGACAGTTGAAAGCAAGGACACAAATATTCTGTGGGAAGGACACAAAAAGTTTCAGAATGGCATACAGGGTCTAACCGGTTCACCATACTGAATTATTTCTAACTCAAGTCAACACACTGAGAATTTCCACCCTGAAGTAAAAAGCTCCATGTTGCTATCTAAAGAGCCATCAATGTAATCATCAGAGTGTTAAAGTACAACTTTGCTGTTTGCTGTCATAGAGAGTGCGGTGTGGTAAAACACACTGGGAAGTGAAGAGGCTGAAGTAGAGCAGTACAGTGTTGCTAGACTCTGTGCCTCTGAGCAGAGTATTAATCCCTACTCTTGTTCGATCCATTAATCATGATGTTTGGTCCAACAGGCTCTTGGCGCTCTGAGAGCTCCTTGACCTGGAAGTAATCCAACAGAGTTAAGAGTGACAGCACGGAGACTGCCAGACATCTTGAAAGGCTGGTAATGGCTCACATCAACACCATTATCCGAGAAACCCTAGACCCACTCCAATTTGCATAGTGCCCAAACAGATCCACAGATGATGCAATCTCTATTGCACTCCACATTGCCCTTTCCCACCTGGACAAAAGGAACACTTATGTGAGAATGCAATTCCTTGACTACAGCTCAGCGTTCAACACCATAGTACCCTCAAAGCTCATCACTAAGCTAAGGATCCTGGGACTAAACACCTCCCTCTGCAACTGGATCATGGACTTCCTGACGGGCCACCCCCAGGTGGTGAGGGTAGGTAGCAACACATCTGCCACGCTGGACCTCAACACTGGAGCTCCCCAGGGGTGCATGCACAGTCCCCACGACAGCCCCTTGTTCACCCACGACTGCACGGCCAGGCACGACTCCAACACCATCATTACATTTGCAGACGACACAACAGTTGTCGGCCTGATCACCGACAACGACGAGACAGCCTATAGGGAGGAGGTCAGAGACCTGGCCGGGTGGTGCCAGAATAACAACCTATCCCTCAACGTAACCAAGACTAAGGAGATGATTGTGGACTACAGAAAAAGGAGGACCGAGTACGCCCCCATTCTCATCGATGGGGCTGTAGTGGAGCAGGTTGAGAGCTTCAAGTTCCTTGGTGTCCACATCACCAACAAACTAGAATGGACCAAACACACCAAGACAGTCGTGAAGAGGGCACGACAAAGCCTATTCCCCCTCAGGAAACTAAAAAGATTTGGCATGGGTCCTGAGATCCTCAAAAGGTTCTACACCTGCAACATCGAGCGCATCCTAACTGGTTGCATCACTGCCTGGTACGGCAATTGCTCGGCCACCGACCGCAAGGCACTACGAGGGTAGTGCGTACGGCCCAGTACATCACTGGGGCTAAGCTGCCTGCCATCCAGGACCTCTACACCAGGTGGTGTCAGAGGAAGGCCCTAAAAGTTGTGAAAGACCCCAGCCACCCCAGTCAAAGACTGTTCTCTCTACTACCGAATGGCAAGCGGTACCGGAGTGCCAAGTCTAGGACAAAAAGGCTTCTCAACAGTTTTTACCCCCAAGCCATAAGACTCCTGAACAGGTAATCAAATGGCTACCCGGACTGTTTGCATTGTGTGTGTGTCCCCCACCCCCTCTTTTGCGCTGCTGCTCCTCTCTGTTTATCATATATGCACAGTCACTTTAACTATACATTCATGTACATATGTACATACTACCTCAATTGGCCCGACCAACCAGTGCTCCCGCACATTGGCTAACCAGGCTATCTGCACTGTGTCCCGCCACCCGCCAATCCCTCTTTATGCTACTGCTACTCTGTTCATCATATATGCAGTCACTTTAACCATATCTACATGTACATACTACCACAATCAGCCCGACTAACCGGTGTCTGTATGTAGCCTCGTTACTTTTATAGCCTCGCTACTGTTTTTCACTGTCTTTTTACTGTTGTTATTATTTCTTTACTTACCTATTGCCTGTAAGTAATTATTTCACTGTAAGGTCCACCCACACCTGTTGTATTCGGCGCACGTGACAAATAAACTTTGATTTGATTCACTGTGCTGTAACGTTCTTCTCTGCACCGAGCTGGCTGGGCTGGCCGCATTCATGCAGACATGACCCCCCTACACCCAAAACATGAGCAGTGCTCATCTTGTGGAGATGAGCATAGAGGGGGAGGTGGGGGTAAAGCGAGAGGGATCTGTAGGACAGAATGTACATCATTCCTACAGATCCCACATTCTAAACATGTGCAGCTCCCACGTCATGGGGGCAGTGGGTGAGAGAGAGACAGAGAGAGAGACTAGTTTATAACTGCGTGGTAGTTAGAGCAATAGTTGCAGCATGTGAGTAGGTGAGGCCTGCCCGGATGCTGGTCTAGTGGGTGTGTGAACCTTGCCCTGATGAACCCTGCCCTGATGAGCCCTACCCTGATGCCCTAATGCTAGTCTAGTGGGTGTGCTGTGTGCCGCCAGAGATGACTGATCCACAGCAATAGCTCAGACACACCACATAAAGATGAACGGCTAAAAACAGCAGATGTCTGCGATGTGTTACATCACCTGCTGGGTGGTGACGAATGGCGGAGATTCAACACGTAGAATCGTCGGGAAATGAACAGAAAATGTGGACCGATATTATGTTGTAAGGGGCGATAGGATGGCCACCCACTGTGTACAGCCGACATTGGTTATGGCGCGTCTTGCCTCTTACCACTGCAGACTGCAATAATGGAGGTGGATAGAGCTGGGCACCAGCCATAGGCACACTGGATACAGAAAATGTTTCACAGAGAAAACAAGTTCCTTCTGCAACCTGTCTGTTCTAATATCTGGACCGAAGCAAATGAAGCTCTATCTAGCTTGGTAGAGGGGGACGTGAGAGAACAGACGCTGAATCAGGGAAATGGGTGTCTAACTCTCACACACAACACGCAAAAACACACACGTCATTGCTGTGCAATATCTTTTCATTAATATATCACTAGCTGGAATTACCTGCCTCTCCAAAGCTGACCTAGAATAAGGAAATCTTCCGCTGTGACATTAAATTCTGAGAGGCTCTGCGAGTTACTAAAGCTTTAAATGGGTAAATAATCCTCTCTCTTTCAACAAGGACATTCCACATACACACAGGCACACTGTCACACACAGGCACTGTCACACACAGGCACAGACGCACAGGCACACAGGCACAGACACAGACATAGGCACACATACTTTAATCAGTGGAGCATGCACATAGATGTCCTGCTCTTCAGCAGTATAATATAATATCCTCTGACATTTCACAGCTCTGTACTGACATTTTGGTAGACTTGTAAAATGCATCGTGTGAACAACCAACCAGCAGGAGGCATTAGTGTGCTGACGTTTAAAGGTTTAACACTGAGGCACCCTGGAGGCAGACCGGGGTTCAAATAGCATTTGAAGTTTTCCAATTACTTCAGCTGTGCTTGATTGAGTTTCCGGGCACAATGGAGGCAATGGAATTATTTACAAATGTACAAACCCTGCCCATTTGGCATTCCAGCCAGACTCAAGCAAACACTCAAAACTATTTTGAATACTAATTGAATCCAGGTCTGTCTGTATGCGTTGTGCAGGTCACTATATATCACATTTTAAGACCCTTAGCTTATAAAGTTAGCCCGTATTAAAATCAGAAGTTTCTGATTTCCAACTACACCTCACGGTCACGTTCTTTTTATGGACCGTTACTTTACAAGCATGCCAGATGATCTGTCCCTTCTGATGTGTCAATTAAGATACGGATGGAGAAGATTTTGTCCATGCAAAGGAATTTTACCAGTTTTGGGTTCATATTTTATTTGGGTTTCAATGCTATTGGTGCTTTGGCATTTTCAGTTCATTGCATGAAAACATTACACATATTTGTGAATTATGTAATTACAGGGAATTTGTCCTTTCTGTTGGAAGGAGAGCGTTGTAGCCTACCCATCATGGGCCTTACTGTATATTATAGCTTCAGATGCCTGTTTGTTGTATTATTTCTGGGTGATTAGGGTTTTTGAGGAGACTTGTCTGCCTCTACAAAGTTATTGTCAAACAGTTGCCATGACTTTGTTTTCTTTCTGTAATGTTGTTTCTATGCATTGCTTCTAGGTTTATTTCATACTACATTTAGGTTTTGTTGTTTCCATGTTGTTTCCAAGTTCTAGCCATACAGTTCTCATACCCCAGGTTTTTTTTCTATGTTATTTCCAGTCCAACATCACCTCAGTACAGTACCTGTCTATTTTATTCCCTGTCTCCCATCCCTGGCTGTCACTCTAATTAGTTCACATATGCTCCTGACAGGGAGACAAGACAGCTTGTCTGACAGGAAATGCACCTGGGCATAGACTCAGTAAATCACCTTTTGACTCTCGCTATTTCTGTCACAGGAGGCCTTGGCTGGAACTTTCTCACATTTTCCAGAGGCAAATGGACACAAAAAAATGGCGAAGAAAGGGAACAAAGAAAAAAAAAGACCCAATTACCCCTCTGATTCATCATTATAAGGACCCTGACACCATATTTATCAGTAAATTACACTTCATCTAGCATCGAGGGTCAAACACATATGATACATTATTTCATTAAACCCTACCTTTCCCAAAAGATACTATTCTCAAGGCCCAGGGTGAAAAATAGCTTTTTTTCCAATATTGCTATTGTATTTCACACTTTCATATCACAAATGCAAAACATCCACTATAAAAGTCATACAAATTAATAAAAAGGCTGCATCACAAATGACAGATAGTGCCCTAGTCTTGAACAGAGCCATGCAGCTACTATAACTATCTATGTTGTCGTTCCTCTCTGACAGGTTTGATATAATGACAGATGAGTGTGTTTGTTTGTTGAATGACATGAAGGTCATGTTTACGGTTCAGGAACAGGGAACAGGAGACTCAGACCACTTTCCCCCATGGACGCTGTCTCAGATTGGGCTTGGCCACCTGAACTCATGACCCTGTGCCTGATTTAAGACCCCTCTCACTAGAACAACTGCTGAGACACATGAACCATCATTTGTGTCTTTGCTTATGATAGCTGCCTCTCTCACTGCACACTCCACTCATCTGGCCTGCTGATGATGCAACCTTTATTTAGTAACTTGTCTGAGAGAGAGTGTGTAATGTTCTGTGAGTGTAATGTTTACTGTTCATTTGTATTGTTTATTTCACTTTTCTTTATTATCTACTTTACTTGCTTTGGCAATGTTAATATATGTTTCCCATGCCAATAAAGCCCTTGAATTGAATTGAGAGAGCGAGAGCGCGATGGGGGAGAGGAAACAAGAGAGAGAGAGAGCTTACAGTGTATGCCTGTATGCCCATGGACAGGCTACAGCCGACACGCTTTTGGTCCGTGACACCATTTATAGCGATAATTACGAGAATATGTGGGTGCTGCCTACATCAGATAATAGAAAGTCTTACAGCAATTATTCATTCTCCTGGATAATAACTGCATAACCGTTTGAATGATTCACTCTTAAATTCTTCACTTGTTATTTACTGAGATATCTGTGAAAGAATCAGATGTTCTCAGTCAAGATACTTTGTCAGTGGGATTTTTAACATAGCAGTTGCAAATGACACCCTATTCCCGTTATAGTGCACTGCTTTTAACCAGGGTCGGTGGGGCTCTGGACAATACTGCATTACATAGGGAAAAGGGTGACATTGGGAACATAGTCAATGAAAAGGACAAATACCCCAAAAGATAAGGCTGTTTTTGAGCATCTACAGCTCAATAAAGATTCCAGTTTTTTTTTAAGTGAGGAAATTCTGTGACCACCACCAGACCAAGCTTATTGTTATTGAACGCTGTGACCTGATACTTGTGGTTTACTATCGCCTCATATACATGCAATGTTTGCGTTATCGTGGATCTACCCCCAAGCCATAATACTCCTGAACAGCTAATCAAATGGCTTCCTGGACTATTTGCAATGACCCCCATTTTTACACTGCTGCTATCCTCTGTTATTATCTATGCATAGTCACTTTACCTCTACCTACATGTACATATTACCTCAATTACCTTGACTAATCTGTGCCCCCACACATTGACTCTGTACCGGTACCCACTGTATATAGCCTCGCTACTGTTATTTTATTGTTGCTCTTTAATTATTTGTTTATTTATTTAGTATTTATTTTTTACTTTAACACTTATTTTTCTTAAAACTACATTGTTGGTTAAGGTCTTGTAAGTAAGCATTTCACTGTAAGGTGTGACCTGTTGTATTCGGCGCATGTGACAAATACAATTTTATTTGATATAGTGTTTATTTTCATCAACCAGCATGAGAGACTGATGGATCATGCCAGCATTGAGTAGGGTGAACTTGGCCCTGGACGCTGATCTTGGGTCAGTTTTGCGTTTTCCCCACTAATGGTTAAGGTCAGGGTTGGGGAGGGAAATCTGATCCTAGATCTTTTATGCACCTAGGGGAAACTTCACCCTTGAGCTGCCAGCATTATGTTTAGTGTCTCACAGAAAACAGTGCCAGTGGTGATGCCATTTCCTGTGGCACAGGGCTCTCCCTCCCAGGAACAAGATCTACTGCTATGGAAATGCACCTGGCAAAGCAGCTTAGCCAGACTGTGAAATGTATGGAGCATTGATATGCGAACAGGCAATCAGGCAGACTATGCAGATATCTAAGCTGTTCCTGCTCCTCTCTCAAAGCATGCTAATCTCCCTGATTTACTAACTACCTATCATCTTCCTGCGTCTTCTCCAGCTGAAATATATGGAGGAGCATGACTGGCTGTTATTGCAACTTCCTTGCTTACTAATCCTCTTCATTCCTAATGGAAGGCTTTCATGAGAGAGTGCCACTGTAGCCAATCTCCTGCCTTCTGGAGATTGCGTTCCATGACAGACTCATCTTCATCTCTGCAACACAGGGAGAATATTAGGGATCTTAAAGGCATCACAAAGGCTGGATATGCAGGAAAACGGTTGTCAATGTCCCATGCCCAAGGAGGAGTAAAAGGCCTAAATGAAGTGAGGCAACGGCAACCTGAAATATGTCTTCATATGACAAATCTCCAGCAAGTGTTCATCCCAAATGGCACCCTATTCTCTATACAGTCCACTAGTTTTCCTGTGGGCTCTGGTCAGAATTAGTTCACTAAATAAGGAATAGGGTGTCATTTGGGACAAGTTTACATCTTCACATTATCAAAACTCCACATTGTTAACTTCTTTTGATTTCAATCAACAACCCCTAGTCCACTACTGGCCTACATGTAAATCAGTTGCTGCCTCAAAGAGAAGTAGCCTTGAGTTATTAGTCCAAGGTTTAGTGGGGCATTAGGACTGCTATGTATGAGGCCCATTTGGCACACTATTTTTTGTTTTTAGCGCACTACCTTTCACCAGGTCGCATAAAGCTCTGGTAAAAAAAATAGTGCACTTTATAGGGAATAGTATGCCATTTAGGATGTATGGAAAAAAGATGAGAAGGTGACCCTAGATGACCCCACAGAAAACTGTAATAGCAGTTCAAGTGCAGCCTAGATGAAGCCATGTCTGAAACACTGAGCACAACTGAATGTTTCTCCTACTGTGGATAGGAAGACTGTTGTATGTGGGGGGTGGGAGTAATGGTTTCTGACTGGTGCAGAAATGTTCTGAAATATTTCTATATATCTCCAGCAAGCAATCAGATACTATTGCATGTTATATAAAGATATAGGCCTATGATGGAATACAATTGTTGAGGAGGTCAGACCACCGTTTTCACCTAAGCACAAGTGGTGTGGCTTTTAGAAGCCAATTCCCTCTGTGTGTGGGTGACTAGTATATATTTTGTGTATGAGTGACTAGTATATATTTTTTCTTATGCAGACCAAACATGCTAAAATCCTATTTTTTCACAAACTACATTGCGTGAGCTCTGGGTGTTTCCAATGTGCGTGCTAGATTGTTTTGTTACATTACAAATCTCCGTCCTACATTATAATCAGCAACTCGAACTTTACCTTCACAGAGGAGCGCTCCGTCATTTGCATGTCGAGATTCCGGAGGTGGGTGTGATCTCATGTATGTGTATGGAACCGGAGGGGGCGGGGCAAATAGGTGTAAATTGACTGTCAGGGCCGGGTGTTTGAGTGAGGACTTTAGGGAGGGTCGCCACAATATTGGATGCTTTTCTCCAGAGTATCGCCTCCTCTGGAATACAGAGCTTGATGACTTGGAACAGAAAAGAGAAGCAGTCGTTTGAGTATCACTTGCGAGCTAACTGTTTACTTTAGCCTGTTGCAATAGGCTTAGAAGAAGCATTCTGCACGCGAGCTTGTATTGTTAGCAAACTCTGGTGACTTTGGAAGTTCATTTTGTCCGGGAATATAAAATGAATTTGAGTCAACTTTTCAGGTAAGTCTATGGGTTGATTGTTTAATTGGTTAGTTAAAATATGTTGTCATTTTTATTTTTTTAAAGTTAAATGCCTATAGCCAAGATTTGTTTTAACATTAAATATTTTCCCCTTCATGTATTTTAGGGTTTTGCTGTCGGCAGCAGTTGCCAGCGAGGCCATTACAATTGGATCAGGTATGTCAATATTTTTCATCTGGCCCTCGCTTCGGCCCTAGTTTACTCATCTGAAACGGTTTACACGTTATACCTAAATATTAGCCTTAATTTATTTATAAAATATTTTCTCATGTCCAAGGCTGTGAAGGATCTGAATGCACCAAAACCATAGAGGTATTGACCAAAACGGTGGACTATGGAAAGCCGACCCAACACGCTAATTACCTGAACCAGTTCAATGAGATGAACTCTCCTACTGTGGATAGGAAACATCGCGATGCGGACTCTGTCCTACCATTCATCGGCCTCACTGGAAGTAAGTTGGGCATTGATCGCGTACAATTACTGAAATCAACCTCCCATGGCCTCCATAATCTCACAGCAATGAGCTTGACCTTGGGTGAATTAACTTGGCCTGTTTTGCTTTTTGTCACACATTCGTCATCCTGCATCGATGTTTTTTGTCTTATTTCACACAAACAAACGTAGGCCAAGTCTGTTTTTATTGCGTTGTGATTGAAAACATGGCTCTGTAGGAACGTGTTAACTGTGCTTCCAGTCAGCTGGACAGTGTCTTGGTCTTCAGGCTATGGCCATTTTAGTAGGCAAACATTATGGAACTTTGCAGATAACAATTTAATGAATAGAACCGGCATGGTTACTTATTTTACATATAGAGGGGCATGTTTATTCTACATGGTATATGTTCTGATTGTTGCATAATGTTGTGCCCAGCTTCTGAACACACCCTGGGGCTGTAATGGAACAACACTCAGAGCATCCATATTAAACTTCTGCTCTATGTCCTTCTCTCGTTTTAAAGGTGCAAAGCAGAGTCGAAACTGCTGTAAAAATGGCGGGACATGCATCTTGGGAAGTTTTTGCGCATGCCCACCACATTTTACTGGCCGGAGCTGTGAATACGACGAACGAGTCAGGTAATTTAATTTAGAAGTCTAAAAGTAATGTATCTAGCCTATATTGACATGTGTCTCTCTCTCTGCTCTGTCCCTTTTGTGCTCACAGGAGCTGTGGTACCATTCCCCATGGGGTGTGGGTTCAGAAAGGCTGCTCATACTGCAAGTGTGGATATGGGGTCATGCACTGTTTTCCTCAGGTGTTCCATGAGGACTGTGGTAAGAATGCACTTTATGACACTTTGTTAGATGTTCTGCTTTTTCACTCTCCAAAATGTCCCTCAGTGTCTGAATCCTTTTTTATCCTCTGATAAGAAGAAGATGTTAGGTATTAGATAATGTTTAACCTCCAGCTTAGGTCTACTTACTCAAAAGCACCATTTGTGTCTGTTCATATCAGACCAGGCTTGGTTTGTGTTGATAAAATAGGAGTGGTCTACCGGGTGTCTTTTGCAAGTCCTTTGAGAGTAACACAGGGAAAGGTATTATCAGAGGTGGCACCAGTTTGGCTGTGAATGGGTAATGAGAAAACACATTTGCACCTCACTGGGCAGCAGAATGGGTTTCTGTAGATCATCACAGGCAGTGGCTCTGCCCTGAGAACCTACAAAAGATTATTCAGAGAGGCCGGGTTTTCAGGTCTGACGATGTGCCAACGGCCCCATTTCCCCGATTCACATTCCTCCATTTGTCAGTCCACTTTATTTGTGCTACAGTTCCTTCTTTCTCATCTCTTTCCATTTCAGTCACCTTTTATTCATGATAATTGCTGGGGGGGGGGGTTCCCCCTCCCTTTTCTTTCAGATGAGGACCAGGAAGTCCGCTGGTTTCATTCGCCGGGTGTCCGAACGCTGCAGACCAAGTACTTCCTGTGTCTAGGACTACTGTTTTTGGTTTTGTTTGTTTGAGAAGCTACGGGTGAATGAGATCCGATGGATTTCAGCCTCAAAGGCCCCATGAAATGACTTTTTTGGGGCGACGTACTGAAATGAAATTTCCTTCCAGTGGAAGTCGGAACTACAACTTGCTGTGTTTAAAGCAACTGTCTTGTAAATGTGAAGGATGCTGTACATAAGATTTTAATGGAAAATATTTGGTATTGTGCTTTTTTCCCGCAATCTTTCCAGACTTTATGAATACATGTTTTGAACGCATCAATCATTCAATGTGTCCTATGTTGTACTCTTTTTACAAATGGAGTGTGATGACATATGTTTGTTTCTGGTTGGTAGTACACATTGTGACCAATATTATTACATTAACTGTTAAGTGTACTCTCAACAGAAACAAAGTGTCCCTTTTGAACCAAGTTCTGTTGGAGTCATCTTATTGGTTCTGTTGGAGTTATCATATTGGTTGTATTTGCAGTTCAAACACCTGGTTGCTGTTCCTATCTACACGGACAGAGTTTGATAAAGCTGGAACGACCTGTGATTGTTGACCTTTTTGCCCATTTTCCCTTATCTAAAGTAAACAAATAGACCCCTCGATCGATCACCAGTGTTGATGTTCCAAGGTGTTGTGTTAGTAGTCATTGCTCTGGTCAAAGTTTTTTTCAATTGGCTGTGATGGGAATTGAATGTGTTCGTCATTAAAAATCTCATAACGTGATATTGACTTTTATTTGTGCGTCCATATTATTAATCTGGTATGGATGATAAGGTTGCCAGTAGCACATGTAGTTGGATAGTTTACCTATCTAGGTATAATTAAATGCCATAATTATTTGTGATAGATGCATATGTGCAAACCCATCAAAAAAAGATTTATAGGTCCAATGCAGCTGTTTTTATATCAAATCATTTCTGGGTAACAATTGGGTGCCTTTACTGTTACAGGTAGAGGTGTCAGCAGTTGAACACTCTTTAGAAATAGAAAGAGACATAGCTAGAGCTCTTTTCTATGGGGGGATGGGGTGTAGCTGGCAGTAGTGGGAATACAATGGGCTGTTTGGGAGTTGGGAGGGGAAACAACATGAGCTGTTATTGGCAGAGAGGTTTGGAACTCTCTTATTGGTCTATTCACTCATTTTAGTTTGCCTTAGTTCAGCTGTCGTACCACATCAGAACCCAAAATAGAAGCTTGTTTTACTCCAATGTTAACAAATATTATAGCCTCAAATCATGGTTAAAACTCTACTTTTTATATCATGGCTGGTCAGTCCTTGCATCCATAGCTCTGTCTGAATTTGAGTGGTTACATTTCTCCAGCCCATCCCTCATTTTCCCGAAACAGTGGCGGACAGTTGTTTTGTTATTGTTTCAACTGCGGATTGCCCCTTTAATATATGGTTCATATATGCCGGATTTCAAAATGAAAAATGTTTAAAGCATTCAATCTCAATTTTTAAGAGTGGCAATTACCACACGTTTGAACAAAGTAACTTCCTATTGATTGGTTTTGCAAATGTAATTTGGCCCATTGTCTTTGTCAGCCAGGTCGAAAACACAATGACCACACAGCTCTATTTTGCTGTTTTATTTATCTCTTTCCTAGATTCTGCAAAACAGAACACAGATTAAATGGGACGTTGAGTCGTGATGCACGGAGAAAGAATAAAGTAGACTTTCATGTTAATGAAACTTGACTTGTCTCTGTGCTGCTTTCCCCATGGCAGGACTGAAGGTCCTCTTCCTGCTTCTCCACTCCACTGTAACAGACTGAACAGGTAGAGGTGTCAGCAGTTGAACACTCTTTAGAAATAGAAAGAGACATAGCTAGAGCTCTTTTCTCTGGGGGGATGGGGTGTAGCTGGCAGTAGTGGGAATTTCCTGATGGCTCCCAGCTCACTGATGGCTCTCCTTCCCTGGCTTTTCCTCTGTCTACCGGGTCAACTGGATGTTGGTTCAATCAGCCTCAGCCAGACAAACCCAAAACCACTGATGGCTCTCCCTGTGTAGTGTGTATCAGGTCTGAGTATACAGACAAACAGACAAGAAGGACAGACACAGACAGACCCAAAATTAGGTTTGATTATACAATTGAAAGTTGGCTCAGACAGCCTCAGATCAGACGAACCCAAAACCACTAACGGCTCTCCCTGTGTAGTGTGTACCATGTGAGTATACAACTGAATGCTGCATCAGACAGCCTCAGCCAGACAAACCCAAAACCACTGATGGCTCTCCCTGTGTAGTGTGTATCAGGTCTGAGTATACAGACAAACAGACAAGAAGGACAGACACAGACAGACCCAAAATTAGGTTTGATTATACAATTGAAAGTTGGCTCAGACAGCCTCAGATCAGACGAACCCAAAACCACTAACGGCTCTCCCTGTGTAGTGTGTACCATGTGAGTATACAACTGAATGCTGCATCAGACAGCCTCAGATCAGACGAACCCAAAACCACTAACGGCTCTCCCTGTGTAGTGTGTACCATGTGAGTATACAACTGAATGCTGCATCAGACAGCCTCAGATCAGACGAACCCAAAACCAGATGATGATCATAAGAGAGCCTTCCAATCACCATCAAAACCCAAATGGCAGTGAAATTAAAGTGTATTGCTTCGTCAATACCAGACAACAAGTAACTATGCACATTTCTGTGCTAAAACAGCATCTGGATTTATTTTCTTAGTGACAAGGGCCAGTTTCTCCGAGACAGATTAGGCCCAGTCCTGGGCTGAAAAGCATTTGAGAAAGGATCTGAGAAACTGGCCCTGTAGAGCAATGGAGATTCACACATATAAATTGACATGTTGGTGTTGACATATGGTGTTGCCTTTCTGTGTGTGTGATTATGGGATTGAGTTGCTGGTAAAGAGATGGTAGCTAACTGCCCTGGACTAATCCCTCTATCCAACACAGTGATTTATTGAGCTGCTCCTGTCTGTCTGTGTGAGCTTCCACTAGCCTGGCTGGTTGCCTGTCTGCCTCTGCCCCTCACTCTTTCTTTATTTCTCCCCGCCTCTGCTCCCGGTTCTCCTGGCTCTCCTTGTCCCCAACCAATGCCTGCTGACCCCGGGAGGGTATAGAAGCTCAATACCCAGCAGTCTCTGGATCAGTCTAGATAGGTCCTGACTAGATGTCATAAGAGGATAACACTTTCTCTCTATTGTGGCCTTCAACTATCCCCACAAACATCCTTACAAACTCCTCACTATTTTAATGAAGTCTGGTCTTCATAATGGAGATGGCGTCACAGCTGATCCAGATAAAATGGGATTTCCAGTGAACCAATAGTAGTGAGCTTCCGCAAGGCTGGCGTGGAGGACCCCCACAGTTCAGAACAAGACTTTAATCCATGGTACTTCCTCAGAGATAATGTCTTTCCTCTAGTCTATTTCCTGCACCCCACTGGCATGCTGGGCCTGATTCAATGACCCTACACGCAATCATGAGATGATTCTGAGAAGCTCTGAGATTAGATGAGGTGTGTGCATGCCTGTGTGTGTGTGTGTGTGTGTGTGCATGCAGTAAATGTTGTGGTGGGATGTACCAGTATGTTTGGGAAGCGAAAATCCACTACTGAGCTTGTAACGGATTGAAGATGCCTAGGATTACACCCAGGACACTTTACAATCCTATGTAGATGGAGTCATGCATGGGCAGACTGATCTCTCTCCTGTTCACTCAAAATCCTCCCAGGCAGGGGGATTTC
This sequence comes from Salvelinus fontinalis, assembly GCF_029448725.1. Classification (NCBI taxonomy): domain Eukaryota; kingdom Metazoa; phylum Chordata; class Actinopteri; order Salmoniformes; family Salmonidae; genus Salvelinus; species Salvelinus fontinalis. The sequence goes on along the minus strand of NC_074666.1, from coordinate 8,660,372 downwards.
CACGGTGTAAACACTTGTGGAAATACATTTTATTCAAGAATTCATGTGATCCATTAAATCAATATAGCATTTTACAGTTGAGATGTGATCTGCACACTTGTTTATGAAAGTCAGAAACATCTACTTGTCCAAAGAGAATTGCAATTTTTGTGTATGATGTCTTGATTATTCCATAACCCCAAAGCAACCTGCACTAAATTTCCCATTAGATTGACTAATCATTTTCAAAAGGAGAGCATTAAATGAAACCAGGAACATGAAAAGCGTCTCAACAACCTTCAGATCTCCCTACGTTGTATCCCTCCTTACCTGGTGTTTGTATGGTGTTTTATTCCCAGAGCATGCGGAATGAGAAGGAAAGAAAGGAAGGAATATATGTGTATGTTATTGTTACCTATGATCATCAACTGTCCATTTACACAGTCATTTATGTCTAATTTTATACATTTTCTAGTACTCTTATAAATATACATACAAGCAACGAAGCACAATCTTCTTGACTTCCACTGTAAGGTCTGAATCCTATTTTCTCTCACTTTTCTGAGACAGTTGAAGGAGTTATTTCTGGAAGAGAGACGGTCCTATCTGGACATGATAAGACAACAAGAAAGATGCTTCTGTATCATGTCTGTAAGTGGACACCCTCAGTCAGTCGGCCTGGACTCAGCGCTTCAAGTAGCTGAAGTCTAATTTGTGCTACTCTCAGTTGGGGTTTTCTCCTGAGTTTAGCTGCCCTCCTCCAACCTCTCCTTAAAAGAATCGTGAAATTATCTATTTTTCGTCTTTGGGATGGTGAATTAATACAGGCCCTAACTGGTTCTAATTCAGTGCTCATTATATTTTCTTGCAAAACTTGCAAAAGAACATCAGACTTTTTCACATTCAAAAGAAAAAATTCCCCATTAACTAATTCATGCATCTCTTTTAAGTTTTAATGTGGTTTTAATGGATCCATTTATGAGAGAAAATGGGTAGTCTGAAGCTCTCAAGAAGTTCACTTCCTCTCTCTTTATCTGACTCTCTTTCTCTCTCCATGTCTCTCTCTCTCTCTCTCTCACCCTGTCTCTCTGAGTCTGTTTCTCTCTCTCTCTCTGTCTCTCTTTCTCTCTCTCCCTGTCTCTCGTTCTCTCTATCCCTGTGTCTCGTTCTCTCTATCCCTGTCTCTCGTACTCTCTCTCCCTGTCTCTCGTTCTCTCACTCCCTGCCTCTCGTTCTCTCACTCCCTGCCTCTCGTTCTCTCACTCCCTGCCTCTCTCTCTGTCTCTCTCTCTCACTGTCTCTCTTTCTCTCTCTCCCGGTCTCTCGTTCTCTCTCTCCCTGTCTCTCGTTCTCTCACTCCCTGCCTCTCTCTGTCTCTCTCACTCCCTGCCTCTCTCTCTGTCTCTCTCACTCCCTGTCTCTCTTTCTCTCTCTCCCGGTCTCTCGTTCTCTCTCGTTCTCTCTCTCGTTCTCTCACTCCTTGCCTCTCTCTGTGTCTTTCTCTCTCCGTCTCTCTCTCTCTCCCCGTCTTCCCCCCAGCCCTTCTCCCCCTCCCTACTCACTCTCTCTTTCTGGGAGGATCAGAGTGTCCATCCATTGTGACAGAGTGACAGTGGTGAATGTATCTGTTCTGTGGCAGTAAACAGAGGGAGAGCTGGGTAAACAGACAGCCTGGCAGCCAGGGGCTGGGATGGGGCTGGCTGGTGGAAGTTCATCAGGCTCAGGCCCAGGGTCTGAATGTGCGTCACAAATGGCACCCTATTCCTTATATAGTGCACTACTTTTGACCTGGGTCCATAGGGTTTTGGTCATAAATAGCGCACTACATAGGCAATAGGGTGACATTTGGGATGCACATTGAGGCGGCCCGGGGAATCTAAACAACACAGGGAGCATAGAGGGTGGGATAGCAGGGGAGTGCGGTCTGACTTACACCCACACAACAGACAACACTATACATCACACTGGCAGGGGATGTATTTACAGTTAACAAGCTGGGGAAGGGGGGGGGGGGGGGGTTAGGGAGGTTAGAGAGAGAGGGGAGGGGAGAGAGTTTATTTTATTTTTTATTTAACCTTTATTTATCCAGGCGAGTCATTTAAGAACAAATTATTATTTATAATGATGGCCGGACCAGTGAAGACTGGGGTGGCAGGTAGCCTAGTGGTTAGAGCATTGGGCTAGTAACCAAAAGGTTGCAAGATTGAATCCCCGAGCTGACAAGGTACAAATCTGTCCTTCTGCCCCTGAACAAGGCAGTTAACCCACTGTTCCTAGGCCGTCATTGAAAATAAGAATTTGTTCTTAACTGACTTGCCTAGTTAAATAAAGGTATAATAAAAAAAAGTGCTTTGCAATGAGTCAAATAAGAAGAGAAAGAGAGCCCAGTTAGCGCATAATGGTCTGAGAACCATATGTTTCTTAGAGCTTGGTGAGAGAATGATGCAGGATACCCAACTAGCTGATAATGTTCTAATAACCATGTGTTTCTCAGGTGGGAATTTCAGTACTGCAGCATAACGTTTCCTACATGTTTCCTCATTGTTCTATTTAAAGTCATGTTCTCAGAATATTAAGAAAACTTTCCATAAAAACCACAGAAAACATTAGTAACATTCAAAGAATGTTCTAAGAATGTTATTTTAAAACATATACATTCAGTTCTATCCTCTATCTTGTTAAGGGTGTTCAGGATAAGTAAAAAAAGAAAAAGAAAAAACATGGTATGCTCCATCCTGGTTGCGCAGTGCACTAATTCTGTGGATAGAGAAAAGAAGGTCATAGGTTTGAATCTCACTGACGCCGTGTTTAATGCCTAATCAAAATAATTTCCATGTTTTCTATCTGTGCTTAGAGTTCTAAACAGTTAACCTAAGCTAGCAGTGTTATTAAAAGTCTGATTGAAACATGTTCTCAGAACTTTTTTGCCTTCAAATAACTTTCAGGGAACCATAGTAAAACATTCTCAGAACCTCCCTGCAACCTAAAAATGTATGTTCCCAGAACAGCCAAAATACTAGCTTCCATTCTCAGAAAGTTTGAAAAACATTCAGTTTTACCAGGGAGAAATGTTCCCATAACCAAAGGGAAAACAAGAACGTACGATCCCACGACGTCCATGGAACCTGATGTGCTAGCTGGGAGAGGAATGGCTAACCTGCAGTGAAATTAAACCCTTTTCCAGGATACTGTACTGAAATCTGTTTATGACCCCCCTTCCTCCTCTCTTCCTCTCCCTTTCCTCTGGTATCTGAGGGTGATGTTCTTATCTGTGAGGGCCTTGAGGGGTCCAGGCCAGACCCTGGTAATACTCCTCCCCAGGGCCATCTGGATTCCTTCTAAACACACATTCAGGTTCTGTAATTGAATCCAAAACCAAGCCATTTCTATTTTCATTCCGTGCTACTCAAACACCTTAGAGTGTTGAACTTTTTTTGTTTGATTTCCATCTGCCCTCTTCTAAAAAAACAGCTGCTGCTATAAAATAAAACTTTACCTGTTGTACAATCATTTCCATAAAAGAGTAGACAGTGTTTGATTATATGTGACATAAGGGCCATGTACTGTCAGGTAATAAAGAGACTTGTGGGTAAGAAAGTAGATGGGAATGGAATGAGAAAAGGCAGTTGTTTGAACTTGAAACTATCTGCAAAAAGTCACTACTGCAACAACAAAATAAGCAACTTAATTAGTACACACTCTTCAACATCTACTTCAGAAGGACAACTTTCTTCAACAAGAGTTTATCTCTTTCAAGCAACAGACTCCTAACAGGTCAAATGGTAATTGAAATGGATATGGTATAAACGAAAAAAGCACAAGCATCCCTTTTGAAATTGGTTTGATGCACTGTGAGCCAGAAATGGCAACAGTAATTATACGAGCTACCCTCCTTTCTCTAACAGCACACTCCCCAAAGACCTGAGACATTTATATTATTTAAGAGGGGTCCTGTCTCTGCGACCTGAAGTCATTAAGAGAGAGAGACGTAGAGGGGGGGAGAGAGAGAGAGTTTATTTATTTTCCCTTTAGTACTTTAACTATTTGCACATATGACGTTTTAAATGTCTTTATTCTTTCGGAACTTTTGTGAATGGAATGTTTACTGTTCATTTATATTGTATTTTTGTTTATTATCTACTTCACTTGCTTTGGAAATGTTAACATATGTTTCCCATGCCAATAAAATCCTTGAATTTAATTGAATTGAGAGAGAGAGGGAAAGAAAGAGGGGGAGGAAGGAGGATAGAGAGTGGGTGAGGTAGAGCAAAATTGACAGAGAGAAAGAGAGGGAGGGAAGAAGAGGACAAGAAATCAAGGGAATGAGGGAGACTGAAACAGCTTGCAGTGTAGCCAGTTAGAGAAAAGAAACATTAGAAGGGATTGAAGGAGAATGAGACAGCTTTGACTGAATCCCTCTGCACCCTTTTGGTTATGCTGGGGAGGCCAGGTTTCAGGGATGCTGAGCTGCAGGCGCTAGCTGGACGATTACTCCCAAACTCTGTGATCCGATGATTAATCACTCTACACTGGGATTATAACACCATGGCTAGGCTAGGCTGACAGAGACAGACAGAGACAGAGAGAGTGAGAGCGAGAGCGAGAGAGCGAGAAAGAGAGAAAAGAGAGCGAAAGAGAGACAGAGTCAGTGAGAGAGAGAGAGACAGAGAGACAGAAAGAAAGGGAGAGAGAAAGTCAAAGACAGAGCGAGAGAGATAGAGTGGCTAGGCTGAGAAACTCTCTTTCTTGCGTTGACTCCCTCTCTCCTCACCCTCACGCTCTCCCTCTGCCCTATGGTTATTACTACAACACAGAGCTAGGTTGGGGTTTCCAGCTGCAGTCTTTGGCTGTGTAATTATCCCAGCCAGTCACTTAGTAGTCTCAAAACCCCGCCCTAGGCAACAGTGACTAGGGTTTACTTTCAATGACTCTTTTGGCAACTTTGATGAAGGAAAAAACATTTTTGGGCTCGGGCAACTCTCCCAACAAATCACGAGGCAAACATCGTAATTTGAAATCAAAATTTTCTGGCAAAAACTTTTGCAGCGGTTTTAGTTGAGGTAGTTGATGCAAACTAGTCACTTATGTAATGCACTCATTAAAAAGAACCTCTCTGATCTCCTTCTTGCTAGCTACTATTTTATATTTTATTTAAGCAGATAAGGTAATGACGTACACTACCGTTCAAAAGTTTGAGGTCACTTAGAAATGTCCTTGTTTTTGAAAGAAAAGCACATTTTCTGTAGATTAAAATAACATCAAATTGATCAAAAATACAGTGTAGACATTTTTAACGTTCTAAATTACTATTATAGCTGGAAACTGATGATTTTTAATGGAATATCTACATAGGCGTACAGAGGCCCATTATCAGCAACCATCACTCCTGTGTTCCAATGACACGTTGTGTTAGCTAATCCAAGATCAACAGTGAAGAGGCGACTCCGGGATGTTGGCCTTCTAGGCAGAGTTCCTCTGTCCAGTGTCTGTGTTCTTTTGCCCATCTTAATCTTTTGTTTTTATTGGCCAGTCTGAGAAATTGCTTTTTCTTTGCAACTCTGCCTAGAAGGCCAGCATCCCGGAGTCGCCTCTTCACTGTTGACGTTGAGACTGGTGTTTTGCGGGTACTATTTAATGAAACTGCCAGTTGAGGACTTGTGAGGAGTCTGTTTCTCAAACTAGACACTTTAATGTACTTGTCCTCTTGCTCAGTTGTGCACCGGGGCCTCCCACTCCTCTTTCTATTCTGGTTGGAGCCAGTTTGCGCTGTTCTGTGAAGGGAGTAGTACACAGTCGTTGTACTGAATCTTCAGTTTCTTGTCAAATTCTCGCATGGAATAGCCTTAATTTCTCAGAACAAGAATAGACTGACGAGTTTCAGAAGAAAGTATTTTGCTGTTGGCCATTTTGAGCCTGTAATCGAACCCACAAATTCTGATGTTCCAGATACTCATCTACTCTAAAGAAGGCCAGTTTTATTGCTTCTTTAATCAGGACAACAGTTTTCAGCTGTGCTAACATAATTGCAAAATGATTTTCTAATGATCAATTAGCCTTTTAAAACGATGAACTTGGATTAGCTAAAACAACGGGCCCTTGGAACACTGGAGTGATGGTTGCTGATAATGGGCGTCTACGCCTATGTAGATATTCCATTAAAGAAAATCAGCCGTTTCCAGCTACAATAGTCATTTACAACATTAACAATATCTACACTATTTCTGATCAATTTTATGTTATTTTAATGGACAAGAAATGTGCTTTTCTTTCAAAAACAAGGACATTTCTAAGTGACCCCAAACTTTTGAACGGTAGCGTAGGTAGTGACATAGTTTCTCTTCGCTTAAAGAGTTTGTCATTGTAACATTAGGTTACCCCTAAAAATTGTCAAAGACTTCAGCCACCCCAGTCATAGACTCTTCTCTCTGCTACCGCACGGCAAGCGGTACCGGAGCGCCAAGTCTAGGTCCAAGAGGCTTCTAAACAGCTTCTACCCCCAAGCCATATGACTCCTGAACAGCTAATCAAATGGCTACCCAGACTATTTGCATTGCCCCCCTCTTCTAAGCTACTTCTACTCTCTGTTATTATTTATGCATAGCCACTTTAATAACTCTACCTACATGTACATATTACCTCAATTACCTCGACACCGATACCCCATGTATATAGCCCCGCTACTGTTATTTACTGCTGCTCTTTAATTATTTGTTATTCTTATCTCTTACTTTTTTTAGGTATTTTCTTAAAACTGCATTGTCGGTTAAGGACTTGTAAGGAAGCATTTCACTGTAAGGTTGTATTCGGTGCATGTGACAACACAATTTGGTTTGATTTGAGGCTAGATTATATGAGTTTATTAGTCACATGCACAGGGTCGCAGATGTAATCGCAGGGTACACTGAAATTCGAATGCTCCGAGCTCCAACAGTGCAGGTCAAAAAAAGAAAAGTGAATGAGACAATAATAAGAAGAAGAATATACACATTTACAACTCTAGCAATGATAAGTATTCATTGAGGGGTGGGGGCAGGGTAAGTGTCCGTTGTGGGTGTAGATAGTCCGGGGGGCAGACGGGGAACAGGAGAGCAGGAGAACAGGTGTCTAGTCGTGGATATACAGGGAGTACAGGAGGGGACTGAGGACGCACCTTTGTGGGACCCTCGTGTTGAGGATCAGTGTGGAGGAGGAAATGTTGCCTACCTTCACCACCTAGGGGCGTCCAGTCAGGAAGTCCATGACCCAGTTGCATAGGGAGGAGTTCAGTCCCAGGGTCGTGAGCTTTGTGATGAGTTTAGAGGGCACTATGGTATTGAAGGCCGAGCTGTAGTCAAACAGCATCCTCACATACTGTACGCATTTATTTTCTCCAAGTGGGTGAGGGCAGAGTGCAGTGCAACTGTTGCCTAGGGTCGGGTTTTCGAGACTAGCCAATTAGTGAGTGAATCAGAGATGTGGCAATGTAACGTTTACTCCGTTCGCAGGCAGACAACAGCCACTCTCACTACCCTTGTCTCCTCTCTCCGTAGATCTGCATTCCAATTTAAATGAGCACCTTCCCTTTTTCCCTTCACTTGGAGTGAGTCCTCCAGTGAGTCCTCAGTGCTAGAGGGGTCACTACAGACACCCTTCTTCGAATCCAGGCTGTATAACAACCGGCCGTGATCAGGAGTCCCATAGGGCGGAGCACAATTGGCCCAGCGTTGTCCGGGTTTGGCCGGTGTAGGCCGTCGTTGTAAATAAGAATTTGTTCTTAACTGACTTGCCTACTTAAATAAAGGTGAAATAAAACAATTATAGTGAAGCATCTATGACGTTTCCCAGAGGGAGCCTTTCCCAAGCGAGGGGAGGGGAGAGGAGGTAAGAGGTTGCAAGTACAGTAGATTGGGGCACGCCTTAGCTCCACTTCTATTTAAATCAAATCAAATTTATTTATAAAGCCCTTCTTACATCAGCTGATATCTCAAAGTGCTGTACAGAAACCCAGCCTAAAACCCCAAACAGCAAGCAATGCAGGGGTAGAAGCACGGTGGCTTGGAAAAACTCCCTAGAAAGGCCAAAACCTAGGAAGAAACCTAGAGAGGAACCAGGCTATGAGGGGTGGCCAGTTCTCTTCTGGCTGTGCCGGGTGGAAATTATAACAGAACGTGGCCAAGATGTTCAAATGTTCATAAATGACCAGCATGGTCAAATAATAATAATCACAGTAGTTGTCGAGGGTGCAACAAGTTAGCACCTCAGGAGTAAATGTCAGTTGGCTTTTCATAGCCGATCATTGAGAGTATCTCTACCGCTCCTGCTGTCTCTAGAGAGTTGAAAACAGCAGGTCTGGGACAGGTAGCATGTCCGGTGAACAGGTCAGGGTTCCATAGCCGCAGGCAGAACAGTTGAAACTGGAGCAGCAGCACGGCCAGGTGGACTGGTGACAGCAAGGAGTCATCATGCCGGGTAGTCCTGAGGCATGGTCCTAGGGCTCAGGTCCTCCGAGAGAGAGAAAGAAAGAAAGAGAGAATTAGAGAGAGCATACTTAAATTCACACAGGACACCGGATAAGACAGGAGAAGTACTCCAGATATAACAGACTGACCCTAGCCCCCCGACACATAAACTACTGCAGCATAAATACTGGAGGCTGAGACAGGAGGGGTCAGGAGACACTGTGGCCCCATCCGATGATACCCCCGGACAGGGCCAAACAGGCAGGATATAACCCCACCCACTTTGCCAAAGCACAGCGCCCACACCACTAAAGGGATACCTTCAACCACCAACTTACCATCCTGAGACAAGGCCGAGTATAGCCCACAAAGATCTCCGCCACGGCACAACCCCAAGGGGGGGGCGCCAACTCAGACAGGAAGATCACGTCAGTGACTCAACCCACTCAAGTGACGCACCCCTCGTAGGAACGGCATGGAAGAGCACCAGTAAGCCAGTGACTCAGCCCCTGTAATAGGGTTAGAGGCAGAGAATCCCAGTGGAGAGAGGGGAACAGGCCAGGCAGAGACAGCAATGTATTATTGAGGTATTACTACCCTCTGCCTGTGCTCCTCAGTTCCTACAGAGGTGTGATGCAGGCCTCCGCTCTTGGCTCCGGGGATCCTACCAGGGACGTATAAGAAACTTATGCAAGGCATGGTGTTTAAGGGGGATTTTTAATACAAATGCCATTAGTGATACTGATTAATAAGGAGATTATGAAGAGTCTGAAACTTTGTCCCAAATGGCACCCTATTCCCTAGTATACTGTATATTGCACTACCTTTAACCAGAGCCCTATAGGGAATAGGCTGCCATATGGGACACACTTGAGGATTTAAGACTTCCACTTGGAAAGAACATAGGAACTTTGGGCTCGATTCAATCCGTACACTCTTAGAAAAAAAGACGCTATCTAGAACTTAAGGGTTCTTTGGCTGTCCCTATAGGAGAACCCTTTGAAGAACCCCTTTTGGTACCATCTAGAACCCTTTACACAGACGGTTCTAAACTCAGCAAAAAAATAAATGTCCCTTTTTCAGAACCCTGTCTTTCAAAGATAATTCGTAAAAATCCAAATAACTTCACAGACCTTCATTGTAAAGGGTTTAAACACTGTTTCCCATGCTTGTTCAAGGAACCATAAACAATTAATAAACATGCACCTGTGGAACGGTCGTTAAGACACTAACAGCTTACAGACGGTAGGCAATTAAGGTCACAGTTATGAAAACTTAGGACACTAAAGAGGCCTTTCTACTGACTCTGAAAAACACCAAAAGAAAGATGCCCAGGGTCCCTGCTCAACTGCGAAATTGAATAATGTGTCCTTGAACAAAGGGGGGGTCAAAATCAAAAGTAACAGTCAGTATCAGTATCGCAGTATCTCAACTGCGTTAGGCATGCTGCAAAGAGGCATGAGTACTGCAGATGTGGCCAGGGCAATAAATGGCAATGTCCGTACTGTGAGACACCTAAGACAGCGCTACAGGGAGACAGGATGGACAGCTGATCATCCTCGCAGTGGCAGACCACGTGTAACAACACCTGCACAGGAACGGTACATCCGAACATCACACCTGCGGGACAGATACAGGATAGCATCAACAACTGCCCCAGGTACACCAGGAACGCACAATCCCTCCATCAGTGCTCAGACTGTCCGCAATAGGCTGAGAGAGGCTGGACTGAGGGCTTGTAGGCCTGTTGTAAGGCAGGTTCTCACCAGACATCACCAGCAACAACGTTGCCTATGGGCACAAACCCACCGTCGCTGTACCAGACAGGACTGGCAAAAAGTGCTCTTCACTGATGAGTCGCGGTTATGTCTCACCAGGGGTGATGGTTGGATTCGAGTCTATCGTCGAAGGAATGAGCGTTACACCAAGGCCTGTACTCTGGAGCGGGATCGATTTGGAGGTGGAGGGTCCGTCATGGTCTGGGGCGGTGTGTCACAGCATCATCGGACTGAGCTTGTTGTAATTGCAGGCAATCTTAAGTCTGTGCGTTACAGGGAAGACATCCTCCTCCCTCATGTGGTACCCTTCCTGCAGGCTCATCCTGACATGACCCTCCAGCATGACAATGCCACTAGCCATACTGCTCGTTCTGTGTGTGATTTCCTGCAAGACAGGAATGTCAGTGTTCTGCCATGGCCAGCGAAGAGCCCGGATCTCAATTCCATTGAGCACGTCTGGGACCTGTTGGATCGGAGGGTGAGGGCTAGGGCCATTCCCCCCAGAAATGTCAGGGAACTTGCAGGTGCCTTGGTTAAAGAGTGGGGTAACATCTCACAGCAAGAACTGGCAATTCTGGTGCAGTTCATGAAGGGGAGATGCAGTGCAGTACTTAATGCAGCTGGTGGCCACACCAGATACTGACTGTTACTTTTGATTTTGACCCCCCCCCCTTTGTTCAGGGACACATTATTCAATTTCTGTTAGTCACATGTCTGTGGACCTTGTTCAGGTTATGTCTCAGTTGTTGAATCTTATGTTCATACAAATATTAACACGTTAAGTTTGCTGACAATAAACGCAGTTGACAGTGAGAGGGCGTTTCTTTTTTTGCTGACTTTACATGGAACCCAAAAATGGTTCTCCTATGTGGACAGCCGAGGAACCTTTATGGAACCCTTTTTCTAAGAGCATAGCACTGAAGATCGATCTGCAACATATACCTATAGGGATTCAGTTGTGGTTCAATGCTAAGTTTGGATGTATTAACTAGAGGTATTGTATATTTAACCGGCAGAAAGTGAATGGCGGCAGGTGTTAACTTTTATGCCTTAAATTTAATCTGACCCTTGTTCTTAAACCTAACCATAAACCCTATGCTTAAACTTCAGTTTTTATTCTTCAGGTCGAATACAGAATTTTTTAACTATAATCCTTCAGAAAATACATTTTAATTTACAGTGTTTGCATTTAACTCTTACATTCCATAAGGATGCATTAAGAATTGTGATAAAAACATTCAAGATTTATTGTGAAAAGAAAAAGTGATGACAGAAAAAGTGTCTGTAGGGTGTTTCCAGCTGCTAAGAGTCTGTTGCTGCCTTATATGACCTGCGGTCACCATGGAAACACGTGAAGAGAGAGAGAGAGCGAGAGAGAGAGCGAGCGAGAGAGCGAGAGAGCTGTCACCAGTGGTGTAAATTACTTAAGTAGTACGTTCAACTATTTTTTATATTCATTTTTTGTACTTTACTTTTTTTATATTTGACAAAATTTTACTTCACTACATTCCTAAAGGAAATGTCCTTATTAGTCCATACATTTTCCCTGACTCCCAAATGTACTCATTACATTTTGAATGCTTAGCAGGACAGGAAAATGGTCTAATTCACACACACTTATCAAGAGAACATCCCTGGTCATCGCTACTACCTCTGATCCGCTTGACTCACGAAACACATGCTTCATTTGTAAATTATGTCTGAGTGTTGGAGCGTGACCCTGGCTAGCCGTAATGATTTATTTCTGTATTTATTTTTTTAAGAAGAAAATGGTGCCGTCTGGTTTGCTTAAAATAAGGAATTTGAAATGATTTATACTTTTGATACTTAAGTATATTTGACTTTTCCTCAAGTAGTATTTTACTGGGTGACTTTCACTTTTACTTGAGTAATTTCCTATTAAGGTATCTTTAATTTTACTCAAGTATGACAATTTATTTAAACCTTATTTAAGCTTTTTGGTTTTAATTTAAGACAAAAGCAAAATGTTTGTTTTCATACATTTTTACAATATAGACAATTTTGACCTTGCAGCTCGCTCATCTAGCGCAAAATAGCTCAGCTCTGCCTCCTGGACCAGACTCATCCGAATAAAACGCCAGCCTGCCCATTCACAGCTAAAATCTTCCATCTTGATTTCTATTGGGAAAGTACACAGCACAACACCGCCACCATGTGATCAAAATATGAATACCATTAAAATAGGTTACATTACTTGACTTCGGTCATGTTGTTTTATTATTACAATTCAGTTTTTTTCTTTTTTTTCCCAAGACAAGACTTAAGAGGTATATATATACATAGCCCGTGTATATTTCATTTGTTTGGGTTATCACGAGCAATAACTTCCACTTCATGTACACTGTTAGTCCACCTCCCAAATGGCACCCTATTCTCTATATAGTGCAATATTTTTGACCAGAACACGATGGGGCCCTGGTCAACAGGCCCTGGTCAACGGGTTCTGGTCAAAAGGAGTGCACTAATAAGGGAATGGGGTGCCAGTTTGAGACAAAGCTATAGTAATTTGTCTTATCTTCAGAAATGAACATGTTCACTTGTTAGGCACGTTTGTATAATAATCCTCTCAAAGATGCTGGGTGTAGATACAGACATAAAGAGCACATGGTGGAATGTGTTGTCTCAGTTATAAATCATCATCATACAAACAAAACTATGAAGATGATGTGTAACTAGGATAACAAAATCATCATGTTACACAAAATAAGAAAAATACTTAATTGGGTGCATTTCAGATTTGTGGGCAATGAAGTTCTAAACATGTTCACAAAATATAGCAGTCCTAGAGATATGTATTGTAACCATTCTGATATACTTCTCCATAACATATACAATAGTCTTCATCATAGAATTCATAATACTAATAATGCCTTTTTACTCTTACAGGTGGGTACAATATAACACTGGAGGAAATTCAACAACAGTCACTGACTGAAAGTAGCTGTTGACCTTCTGACATCAATTTATGGATTCTTGGTCAAAATACTTCACAACAGGATTGGGGTTGGAGGTGACAGATAGGAAGCTTTACCTTCTCCTGCTCACTTCAATCATTTCCCTCGCTGATAGGAACCTGCGTACATGTACCTTAGAGAACAAGGAAATGACTGGCAAACCATCAGGGGAAAGCAGAAGCACCCACAATCTCTGTCTGAGCACAACCAATAACCAATCAACTGTATACCTAATATATTGTTTATCGTTTCATTTCAGAGACAGACAGGAAGACATTGTTAGCTGTGTCTTTCTGTCCCCATAGCCACGTTTTGGGGAATATAAATACTTTTAAAAGTTCACATTCAGGTACAACACATTGTGAGCTTTCTAATACTATATTCTTAAAAAGATCCATGGACAGCTAGTCACTATTCATGCATTATGCATACAAACAGGAATCTCCTTCAGTACATACTCAACTTGACACGGGTATTGAGTGCCTTTACATACAGCTCTAGGTAGGTCTAGACAAACTACTTCCTCATTCACATTAGGGAAAACAACTTGGCGTTGTTGTTCATTGGGGTTAAATATTAGTTTTAAAAGCCTAACCTGTAGGTATACAGGCTAATACCTTTAATTCAATACAGTATGTACATATAAAATATGAACATTTACACATTGTGACAACCTCACAGAAAATAATCATTATGTACAATAAAAATGTGCCCCTAATAGATTTGATCAGGTCAAATTGCTTTCTCTTAATTTATATTTTATAAACCCCGGGTTAGTGAAGTTTGACTCTTGGGGGGTGAAAACTATTTGAGCTAACGATGGTTTTGCGTTAAAACCAGAATAAAATAAAATTCAAAATAAGTAATTTTTAAAGCTGAGGTAGCTTGCAACACTGGGACATATTTAGTGAAAGAAAAAAAAACTATGGGCTAACCCTAACCCTCCCTAAAAAAATAATAATCTAAAATCCACTCCCATCATATATTCCAGGGTAAGGTTATACTTTAAAAAAAAGATTTTTAAAAATTCTCCCAAAAATTACAAAAAGAAAACCAGTAAAAACATGTTCCTCTAAGTTAAATACATTATTATTACTACCAGAGTAGCCTAGACATTCCTGTCAATATGTTGCAGAACGTTAGCAATATCATTTTTACAGTATGGATAATATAAATAAAATACATCATATATTTTAAGATAAAAACCCTTTTTAGTACAGTAGCAATCAAGATTTCACAGACTGAACAGAAACTGCAGAGCACTGCATAAAACCATGACAACCATAACCTAATGGCATCATCCACACCTCAGCACTGCCTCCTACTGACAGGAGGCCACATCCAGTGAATATCTTAAATAGTTCCATGTTCTCACTATACAGGAACACTTTTAGCAGTTACTCTAGGACCAGTGGTTCAAGTACCAAAACTCTGCACAATAAAGTGAGAAGTTGAGATCTTGGGAGTAAAAATTACACCAAGATCTAATCTTCCTATGTCAAATATCCTATCATCCTAATCTCCCATGTTTCCCCATCAGTTATAAGACAATGATATGATAAATGCTCTCTGAATGATATGAGTTGTTGTAAGGCTTGTGAACAGAAGCTCCCATGAAATATCGGACTTACAGTATATATCTCATCCATTTTATAATGTCGTAATCTTATGGCTGCTCGTAGTGAACAAGTCTTCTAAGTAAATATTTGAAGTGTTGTTGACTGACTACTGGCACAGATCTCCTTGCATTTCACAGATTCGGTTCAAGCCTCCTTGTATTGAGGTACCATTAGGTGTGGACTACAGTAAATTCTGAGCTTGAAGATGCGTTAAAGCAATTAAATGCCGGGCACAGCAAGCTCTTTCCCTTCTACCTCTACTGAACAACTCAATCTCCCCAGCGGGCAAATCTGGTTGAAATGGCACCAGATACCAACCAGTAACCAGTTTTGCACGCTGGGTCCGCCATCTTCACTATCACTCCCTTCAGAAATAAAACTTAAGAGTCCTAGAGGTGAAAACCAAAGAAACATCCCCTGTAAGATCACAACATCATAAACATCAAATCCAATCCTCCTAAAAAAAAAAATGTAAATACTAGTTCCTATGGGACAGGGGCGGGGACTGGTTGGTTGTGCAGTGCAGAGTTGCACACAATATTGAGGTTTGTTAGCTAGGCCTCTCTCCCTCTCCTCCGTTGGGGATACGTAGGCTACATGGGGGGCGTGGTACCCGTAGCTGGGTGTAATAATACCAAAGCCACCTGCTGCCCTCCATCCTCCCTCAGTCACACGATGCTGTTCTGCAGGAGCCACCTGCTGCCCTCCCTCAGTCACACAACACTGTCCTGCAGGAGGGGCTCAAAGTCCTCGTCGCTGGTCGGCGCTGGCGTGTCCTCGTCGCTGCCCGGTAACGGGGTGTTGATGTGGACGCCGGCTAGCATGGAGGTATCCTTGGCGTCAGCGCAGGTCACCACAGGAGGTTCGGTGTTCTCAGGGATAAACAAGGCTACCAGGAAGGCCACCACCACCGTGCATGAGCCCAGCAGGAAGGGAGGGCCGGGGATCAAGGATTTCTGTATGGAGAGAGACACGCTATTATAGATACAGAACTTCATTTGACATTCATACAACACAAAGAATATAACCCATCTCTGAATAAAGAAACAGAAAGATAAAGGAATATGGCAACGGGAAGATTGCAAGTGCCTACTTAGGAAGAAACATGTTTTAAAGCTAAATGAGACAGAAATGTATACAGCTATATAAAGTCTGCCTATACTAGAGCCACAATAAAGATGTTATTGGTGATCGTGATGAATTTACCTCAGTCGGGGGGTTAATAGGTAAAGGGTCGATGGGGTACTCTCCCTGGATGGGATCGATTGTGTTCAGCTCTACGTTAAACATGAAGAAGATAAGTCCATACAGCGCCGGGCCCAGACCGTTACACAGGCCTCGGATACCAGTGATCATCCCCTGAACCAGACCTGAGGAGAGACAGGTTATACATTTATTTGTCAGGGACCATGAGTACCTGTGGTCCCTGGGCAGAACAACATGACATCACAGAGGATACATCCATGAGACTTTGTTTCTGATCAAGGCCTATAAATGATAACCACAGGATATTTTTATTTAACTAGGCAAGACAGTTAAGAACAAATTCTTATTTTACAATAACAGCATACCCCTCCCCTAAACCGGACAACGATGGGCCAAATGTGCACCGTCCTATTATGGGACTCCCGATCACAGCCCAGTTGTAATACAGCCCGGGATAGAACCAGGGTCTTTAGTGACGCCTCTAGCACTGTGATGCAGTGCCTTAGACTGCTGTGCCACTCGGGTGCCTTAAATTTCTGCTATACGTCTGCTATGAAATAAATAGTCAAAGTTAAAAAAATCCATGCCTTTATATACTGTGGACAAACGGACAGGTTACATGAAGGGAAAAAGGGGAATATTTTAGAGCAGGACAAACGGACAGATTACATGAAGGGAAAAAGGGGAATATTTTAGAGCAGGACAAACAGACAGGTTACATGAAGGGAAAAGGGGAATATTTTAGAGCAGGACAAACAGACAGGTTACATGAAGGGGAAAAGGGGAATATTTTAGAGCAGGACAAACAGACAGGTTACATGAAGGGAAAAAGGGGAATATTTTAGAGCAGGACAAACGGACAGGTTACATGAAGGGAAAAAGGGGAATATTTTAGAGCAGGACAAACGGACAGGTTACATGAAGGGAAAATGGGAATATTTTAGAGCAGGACAAACGGACAGGTTACATGAAGGGAAAATGGGAATATTTTAGAGCAGGACAAACGGACAGGTTACATGAAGGGAAAAAGGGGAATATTTTAGAGCAGGACAAACGGATGAAGTACATACAGAAAAGAGAAATAAAGGGAATGTCTTACCTTGCTTATCTGGGTCTGCACAGCGAGACACCAGGGCGCTCACTGCAGGAAAGGTGATACTAGACATGGCTGCTACTGCACCTGCAGCCCACATCATCCTACACAGAGAGGAGACAGTGGTTAGCTACAGACACATACAGTATGAGACATCACTTAGCTATAGGAACTAGTAACCACACCCTCAGGACCAGCCCTTCTGAGCACGCTCAGTGACCTCTGACAAAACTGATCACGATTCCCCTTCGCTTTTGCTTCCTTTTTTTGTGTGATCGTTTTTCATTTGAACAAGAGAGAGATAATTGCATTAAGGTTTTTTTTAACAATAAAGTGGACAGTCAAGGACTTCTAATATTCTGTATTTATTAAAAAAAAAAAATAGTGTAAGTTCTAACTGTTGTCTAACTGTACTTAACTGTCAACACAGGCCAGCCCTGTTGATACTACTCAGGTAGCCACAGTACAGGCCAGCCCTGTTGATACTACTCAGGTAGCCACAGTACAGGCCAGCCCTGTTGATATTACTCAGGTAGCCACAGTACAGGCCAGCCCTGTTGATATTACTCAGGTAGCCACAGTACAGGCCAGCCCTGTTGATATTACTCAGGTAGCCACAGTACAGGCCAGCCCTGTTGATATTACTCAGGTAGCCACAGTACAGGCCAGCCCTGTTGATACTACTCAGGTAGCCACAGTACAGGCCAGCCCTGTTGATACTACTCAGGTAGCCACAGTACAAGCCAGCCCTGTTGATATTACTCAGGTAGCCACAGTACAGGCCAGCCCTGTTGATATTACTCAGGTAGCCACAGTACAGGCCAGCCCTGTTGATATTACTCAGGTAGCCACAGTACAGGCCAGCCCTGTTGATATTACTCAGGTAGCCACAGTACAGGCCAGCCCTGTTGATACTACTCAGGTAGCCACAGTACAAGCCAGCCCTGTTGATAATACTCAGGTAGCCACAGTACAGCAGACAGAGTTGAAGGTGACCCACCATGGTTCTGACCCGAAGCCGTACCAGGCCAGCTGTAGAATCTGGAAGCCCAGGCCCAGAAGGACCGTGTTCTTGTTTCCAATAGTTCTCATCAAGACTGTCAGAATAAGTGTCTGCAACAAGAGGCAAACAATTAATACATTAAAAAAAAATATCAAATCTTTTTAGAAAGCCCAATTTACATCAGAAGTCATCAAAGTTCTTTACAAAGTGCTAATTTATTTAATATTTATTGTAGGCACACTCAATAAATATTGTATTCATAGGAATTACACAATTTGCTACATTACATTATAATGTCTTTTTAGAGCGGGCATGTGTCGGAATAATAACCGAAAGGTTGCAAGATCGAATCCCCGAGCTGACAAGGTAAAAATATGTTGTTCTGCCCCTGAACAAGGCAGTTAACCCAGTGTTCCTAGTGTAACGGATGTGAAATGGCTAGCTAGTTAGCGGGTACGCGCTAATAGCATTTCAAACGGTTACGTCACTTGCTCTGAGACCTGAAGTAGGGTTGCCCCTTGCTCTGCAAGGGCCGTGGCTTTTGTGGAGCGATGGGTAACGACGCTTCGTGGGTGACTGTTGTTGATGTGTGCAGAGGGTCCCTGGTTCGCGCCCGTGTCGGGGCGAGGGGACGGTTTAAAGTTATACTGTTACATTGATGCTGTTGACCCGGATCATTGGTTGCTGCGGAAAAGGAGGAGGTTGAAAGGGGGGTGAGTGTAACGTATGTGAAATGGCTAGCTAGTTAGCAGGTACGCGCTAATAGCATTTCAATCGGTTACGTCACTTGCTCTGAGACCTGAAGTAGGGTTGCCCCTTGCTCTGCAAGGGCCGTGGCTTTTGTGGAGCGATGGGTAACGACGCTTCGTGGGTGACTGTTGTTGATGTGTGCAGAGGGTCCCTGGTTCGCGCCCGTGTCGGGGCGAGGGGACGGTTTAAAGTTATACTGTTACACTAGGCCGTCATTGAAAATAAGAATTTGTTCTTAACTTAACTTGCCTAGTTAAATAATGAAAATAAAAAAATGTCAGCATTCTTTACATCTAAACGTGGAACTTGATTCAATTCCAAAGGACAATAACTCATTTGAACTGACACATGTTGTTAACCTAAGACTTGATTAGAACTGATTGTTCAGTAACACATTGCAGTCTCCCACAGACAGTTAAATGGAGGAGTATTGCGCCAGATACATACCTGGGCTATGATGGAGAGGATCCCAACCACCCCGATGAACACTGCGATTGTTGCCGATGAAAAGTTAATGACCTGAGATAGAGAGATTGAGAAATAAAAATAAATGGAGAGCGAGACAGAGAGAGAAAGACAGAAAGAGAGAGAGCCATAGACAGAGGGAGAAAGACAGAAAGAGAGAGAGCCATAGACAGAGGGAGAAAGACAGAAAGAGAGAGAGCCATAGACAGAGGGAGAAAGACAGAAAGAGAGAGAGCCATAGACAGAGAGAGAAAGACAGAAAGAGAGAGAGCCATAGACAGAGGGAGAAAGACAGAAAGAGAGAGAGCCAGACAGAGAGAGAAAGACAGAAAGAGAGAGAGCCATAGACAGAGGGAGAAAGCCATAAAACAGCATTAGTCTCCCTCTTTACTCCAAAGCAAATTAATGCCACTATGTTAAATGACAAGCACTTGACTGTGCTCAACGGAGAGTGAGCTGTTCAAGTAGAAGAGAAAGGAACGGCGAAAGAACGAAATCTCTATGATTACAGTCACCCAGCTATAAGGAACTGAACCTGTGGTAAACGACACCTTGTACAGAAATAACTCAACTGTTCTTCATCTCTTGTTGAGATGATTTGATGTGTTGAATTTTATGTGGATGTTTTCATTAGCAATCTGCACACAATATTGAGGTTAGTTTGCTAGGTCTCACTCACACAGATAGTCTACATGGGGCTGGGTACTCGTAGCTGGGTATAATAATACCAAAATCTCATGATAAATGAAAGGGAAGTTTTATCAGTCTCGGGTAAATGAAGAGCAGGTGTTTAATTGTCTAAGGTAGAGGAACAACTAGGCTTTGGCAGTATACCATATATACCAGGTCATTTGGAAATAGTATTGAAAAACCATCCTGTGGCTGTCAAAACTATTTACCACAATATTTTTCTTTTTTTTGTAGCTACTTTAAGTAAATACCTGTAGTCAACTGGTGCAATTTGTTAGGAGATAAAGCAGATTCTGTTCTTCATTTCACCTGTCACATTATTTTACATTATGAAGTTTACCATGGTTCCCCAGCACAGTTGAGCCAGTCCCGTGTTTGTTTGTAAATGGCACAACGGGAGAAAGCACGAGCAGATGAGTCCAGCTGTGTATTGACAGGGATCACGTTTTATATTGAAAGTCAGTGTTTTTTTGCTTCAAGAGTGATCAGGGACGTGTAACTATTGTTTTCCTTCACCGAAAATACATTAGTGCAACATATTCGGCAGAAAATAGCTTCATTGTCATCAGATGACAACAAAAGTGCAATGCACCTACCTATATATGTATGCTCCTACCTGTATGTATAACTTTATGAGCTGGATTTCCTAATGTTTTGCAATTAGTTTATTTACATTTGCACTCGTTAGCATTTTTAGCTAGCAGCCTCCATGGAAATCCTCTATTACTTGTGCTAATTTTGTTAGCATTCTGGTAATAGACGCACAATGTTTTTTTAGCGGTTTTTTGGAGCCCCCTTTAGTACTAAGCCAGTAATACTGTAAATCCTGGCGTGAGAGAAGAACGGTATGAGGATTTGGAAATCTGGATACAGCCCGACCCTAGAAACAAGTTGGATATTTACCTGTCTAAGATATAGGAAGAAGCTGGAGTATTGACCAGCCTCAGGTAGGTAGGACAGGAACACGGTTATACAGATGAGAAGAACTGTGGGATCCTTTCCCACTTTCCTCATTGACTGCAAACAAGAGAGACACCAAAGGCTTTAAACTAAAAGAGACACCAAAGGCTTTAAACTAACATAGACACCAAAGGCTTTTCAAAATGGCCACAGACACTGATGAAGCTAGGTAGCCTACTAACGTGTCTGTACGTATAGTATATCCCAGCCAGATCTCATTGACTCATAGCATGGCATAGAATACTGTAGCACTCACCTGGAAGGGGTCTGCCTGCTCCCAGGTGATAGGTGCTCCCCAGGTGTTGAGTCTCATCTTCTCTGGTAGGGACTCAGGCACGGCCAGCAGGATGAAGCAGATGTCTGCCAGAGCCACCAACGTAGCCACCAACACCACCAGGTTGTCACCGTAACACGCGGACAGGTACGCCCCGATGGCCGGACTTGTCACCAGGCTGGCTGCAAACGTAGCCGACACCTAGAGGAAAACACACAGAGGACAAGGTGTGTTTTAAACTAGTCTTTTTTAGGTCCATTTATATTTAATCACGTTAGTCCACTCAGCAACAATTGTCACAGTTTTCCATGAAGTCCTGTAGTGTATTTACCGTTATTCTTTTTTAATGGTATTGGAGCCAATAGCTGTCAGTGACCCAATGAATGCAGCTATTTTTCGCATTTCACAAGTGGTTAAGCTATAGAAAGGAAACGTAATTCATGTTAATGAATGCTATTCTTCATTCAATGCCAGGGCTCAAAATACAAAGTGAAAAGGATGGGAGAATTCAATGGGATACGACACACTGCATGCTGTGACCTCAAGGGACTGCATGAGATCTGAAATCACTGTGTGAAGGATTGTAAAAACATGACACAACCAACATCTATTCAACACAACAGAACACATTGCATAACCCATATAGAAGTACATAACTTGATCTTCACCCACATAACTGTCAAATAGAATTGGAAAGATGACCAGATAGAATTATCCACTACCCTAATCAACTGAGGAAAACACTGTACATCAGGGATGGGCAACTGGCAGCCCAACTTACTGTTGAGAGTTAGAATAGTAGAATAGACCAGGTAGAATTTCACTATGTGGTTGTGCATCAGCAGTTTTTCTCTTGTTATGTCAGTCACTGACAGTCACTCAATTAGCCCATGTCAGCTAAATATTTTGTTGATTGGTAAGTTATTAAGAATTACCAGCCTGTGGGGCCCCATTGATTTTGTTAGTCACACACTCAGATATCACATTCAAAACTGCAAACATTTCTATCCACCCCATTGCAAAATGTATAGAATTGCATGAAATGAGTTATAAAATTGCTCAATCTTCTCTCCGCCCCATAGCAAAATGTGTAGAATTGCAGCAAACTTGTTTTAAAACTAACATTTTATCTACGCCCCGCTTTCAAGAGGGGGAGCTGCTAAAATATTTTGCTCGCAAGGTGGGGGTCCACCAAAAAGAAAAAAAACGTTGCTTGTGGCCCTCAAAAGGCTAGGGCCGGCTCTGACTGCATATGTAGGTATGGATGTGGGTACGCAGAAAAATTAACCACTACGGCCCCTCATGACGAGTTCAGATGTTTTGTGGCCCCCACTCCCATCAGTTCCCATCCCTGCTGAAGTCATAATAAAAATGTAACTAGCTCTTTACCAGTCCGTATGCTGTGCTTCTTTCATGCTCCTCAGTGACATCAGAGACATAAGCAAAGATGACAGAGAAAGTGACAGAGAAAGCCCCTGACATGGAAATCGCTGCAAAGTACCACCTGAGGGAGGAAACATTATGTCAGTCACATCCAAGGCAGTGCATTCCACACCACATACTTGACAAATAAGATCAACAAACACTCCTACAGACTCTAAAGCTAAAGATCTATTGACAGGCATCAAAATGTTTACCAATTTGAAAGGCTGACTAAAATTGTTAAAACAGACAGCTATATGGTGGTGTGTGCATAGGTGGGATAATATGGTATTTTCATCTAAACCAGCACTGTTACAACAGCACTACACAAGATTCCCTGTTTACATGTACTTATTGTTTAATTCAAATCAAAAGACACAATGAATACTGAACCAAATCACAGCAGTGTTTTTTCTTGGTCAGAAGAGAGGTGCAGGACTTACCAGGGACTGAGTCTCATGAGTGGGATGGGGGCGCAGGTGAAGAACACAGTGACCAATAGGAAGGACCGCCTGCCCCACACATCTGACAGGGCACCAATCAGAGGGGCGCTCATGAAGGACAGGAGACCCTGTGGCGGAGGAGGGTGAAGAGGGGGAGGAGCCTCTGTTAAGAACGTCATGTTACCGGGAACCCGTAATGAGAAGCCTCATTGATCTTTAGTGTAAATGAGAGTGAGCTGAATTATAATCAAGTAGCAGCAAGAAAATGGCTGCCCTTTGCTCTCCTGAAATGACATATGATAAACCTACATTAAACTTAAACATCCACTAGTTATGAAATAATAAGATACTAGAATTTATTTTTTAATAGAGTACCAGAATACATTATAGAGTGATGCTTTTGTTCAATCGCTCAGGGATGCAACTCCACGGGGGTCCTCATAGCAGTGATCAATAAATTACATCATTGGTTAATTATTTGGGAGATATACTGTTCGTAGTCTGCCAAACAACATTTTTGTATTTAAGTTATTTCTATGCCTGATATCTTACCTTCACACCTTGAATAAGGCCATTCATCAGAAATGTGTGCTGTGGAAACGTTTCATGTAAAACCTGCAAAAATAAACCACAGAGAAACCACAAACATCTTTAAAAAGGGGCTCTTGCACAGATAGGGTGCCAACTGCCAACAACCCATAGTCACACACACAGACAGCTGTGTGCTTAACAAGCGGTTTTACAAGCCAAGAAACCTACCCTACAGAGAGAAGACTAGAAGAGACAGATGGGGATGAAAATAAGAGACAGACTGGCAGTGAGAGAGAGAAAGAGAGCGAGAGTTGATAGCTGTGCTAGAGATATACTGAACAAAAATATAAAACGTAACAATTTCAAAGATTTTACTGAGGTACAGTTCATATAAGGAAATCAGTCAATTGAAATAAATGCATTTGGCACTAATCTATGGATTTCACATGACTGGGCAGGGGCGCAGCCATGGGTAGGCTTTGGAGGGCATAGGTCCACCCTCTAGGGAGCCAGACCCAGCCGAACATAATTAGTTTTCCCCCACAAAAGTGCTTTATTACAGATGGAAATATTCCTCAGCACCCCCCTCAGACAATCCCACTGGTGAAGAAGCCGTATGAGGAGGTCCTGAGCTGGCGTGGTTACACGTGGTCTGTCGTTGTGAGGCCGGTTGGAAGTACTGCCAAATTCTCTACAATAACGGAGCCGGCTTATGGTAAAGAAATTAACATTAAAATTCTCTGGCAACTGCTCTGTTGAACATTCCTGCAGTCAGCATGCCAATTGCACACTCCCTCAACTTGAGTCATAGGTGGTATTGTGTGACAAAACTGCACATTTTAGAGTGGCCTTTTATTGTCCCCAGCAAAAGGTTCACCTATGTAATGATCATGCTGTTTAAACAGTTTCTTGATATGCCACACCTGTCAGGTGGATGGATTATCTTGGCAAAGGAGAAATGCTCACTAACAGGGACGTAAACACATTTGTGCACAACATTTGAGAGAAATAAGCTTTTTGTGCATATGGAACATTTCTGGGATCTTTTATTTCAGCTCATGACACTTGGGACCAACACTTTACATGTTCCATAGATAAATAAAATAGATAGATACAATAAAATAGGTAAGATAGATAAGATAGATAATCCTGCAGCAACAGAACATTTGAATTATGTGAATTATAATTAATGGTCATTTTGTAGAGGTTGATACATTTTCCATAAAGAGAAAGTCAAGTCTATTTTCTAAATGGAATTTACAAACTTCAGAAGCCATTTAAACCTCAAATACACTAAACGTTTTAAATGTCTTGCTTCAGGGTGATCAAATTAAGATCCTACATCTGTAAACAGACAGGCCAGCTGGAGATGGAACTCACTGTCAGCATGGGAGTGGTGAGGAGACCCCAGGCAAAGAACTCCAGGAAGATGACCACGACAGCATGGGAGACACTGGGTCTGCCAATGCCATGGCCCGGCTGCAACACACAGGAAAGAAAGGTGGCCATTTTAGACAGTGTTCGATCCAATTTTAAAACATCCACCAAATTAACAGCTCTCACAGTGTGATCATTTTTTCAACAGCATTTCAAAAAGGCTACCATTTACTGAGTCTAATGTCTAATGATGCTGTCTGAATGGGATTATCAAGATTAAATCAGTCTGAATCTAAATCAATAAGAGAAAGAAATCCTACTGCTCCACTTCTCTTTCAAGGTGAATCAGTCACTTTCTTTGCTATTTGAAGACATCCATTTGGGGACCTCTGAAGGAGTCCGTCAGTGGTATTTGAGGAAGGCAGAGATCGGGGAGCACAGGCCCCTAGCTACTTCACACAGGCCCCTAGCTACTTCACAGCACAGTGATGCAGACTTTAGTCTTGGGAAGATTGGGACATGGCCGTTAAATGACAGTAGAGATTCAAGGTGGGCCTTCTATTACTATCCCTCGTGTTGACAGTGAGTGCACTGAGTTTGTCTGTGTATATGTAATATGTATGCATGAGTGAGAACTGGGGGAGAGTGGGATGTGGTTGTGATCTCAGCTCGCTGTCATGCAAGGTGGAAATCACATCATGATCACCAAGCCTAATCTGTGGAATTAGACATACAGTAGCCAGGCCTAATGGCGATTCAATCACTGCTGGCTTTTCAATGTTGTGAAAAATAGAGTCAGGCCTAAGCATTTAGTTGTGTTAATTACATATTTTTATTTCTTTATTTTTTATTTCACCTTTATTTAACCAGGTAGGCTAGTTGAGAACAAGTTCTCATTTGCAACTGCGACCTGGCCAAGATAAAGCATAGCAGTGTGAACAGACAACAACACAGAGTTACACATGGAGTAAACAATAAACAAGTCAATAACATGGTAGAAAAAAAAAGAATCTATATACAATGTGTGCAAAAGGCATGAGGTAGGCAATAAATCGAATAATTACAATTTAGCAGATTAACACTGGAGTGATAAATCATCAGATGATCATGTGCAAGAAGAGATACTGGTGTGCAAAAGAGCAGAAAAGTAAATAAATAAAAGCAGTATGGGGGTGAGGTAGGTAAATTGGGTGGGTAGTTTACAGATGGACTATGTACAGCTGCAGCGATCGGTTAGCTGCTCGGATAGCAGATTTTTAAAGTTGTTGAGGGAGATAAAAGTCTCCAACTTCAGAGATTTTTGCAATTCGTTCCAGTCGCAGGCAGCAGAGAACTGGAAGGAAAGGCGTCCAAATGAGGTTTTGGCTTTAGGGATGATCAGTGAGATACACCTGCTGGAGCGCGTGCTACGGGTGGGTGTAGCCATCGTGACCAGTGAACTGAGATAAGGCGACACTTTACCTAGCATAGCCTTGTAGATGACCTGGAGCCAGTGGGTCTGACGACGAACATGTAGCGAGGGCCAGCCGACTAGAGCATACAGGTCGCAGTGGTGGGTCGTATAAGGTGCTTTAGTAACAAAACGGATGGCACTGTGATAAACTGCATCCAGTTTGCTGAGTAGAGTATTGGAAGCTATTTTGTAGATGACATCGCCGAAGTCGAGGATCGGTAGGATAGTCAGTTTTACTAGGGTAAGTTTGGCGGCGTGAGTGAAGGAGGCTTTGTTCCGGAATAGAAAGCCGACTCTAGATTTGATTTTGGATTGGAGATGTTTGATATGAGTCTGGAAGGAGAGTTTGCAGTCTAGCCAGACACCTAGGTACTTGTAGATGTCCACATATTATAGGTCGGAACCGTCCAGGGTGGTGATGCTAGTCGGGCGTGCGGGTGCAGGCAGCGAACGGTTGAAAAGCATGCATTTGGTTTTACTAGCGTTTAAGAGCAGTTGGAGGCCACGGAAGGAGTGTTGTATGGCATTGAAGCTCGTTTGGAGGTTAGATAGCACAGTGTCCAGGGAAGGGCCGGAAGTATACAGAATGGTGTCGTCTGCGTAGAGGTGGATCAGGGAATCGCCCGCAGCAAGAGCAACATCATTGATGTATACAGACAAAAGAGTCGGCCCGAGAATTGAACCCTGTGGTACCCCCATAGAGACTGCCAGAGGACCGGACAAGATGCCCTCCGATTTGACACACTGAACTCTGTCTGCAAAGTAGTTGGTGAACCAGGCAAGGCAGTCATTAGAAAAACCGAGGCTATTGAGTCTGCCGATAAGAATATGGTGATTGACAGAGTCGAAAGCCTTGGCCAGGTCGATGAAGACGGCTGCACAGTAATGTCTTTTATCGATGGCGGTTATGATATCGTTTAGTACCTTGAGCGTGGCTGAGGTGCACCCGTGACCGGCTCGGAAACCGGATTGCACAGCGGAGAAGGTACGGTGGGATTCGAGATGGTCAGTGATCTGTTTGTTGACTTGGCTTTCGAAGACCTTAGCTAGGCAGGGCAGGATGGATATAGGTCTGTAACAGTTTGGGTCCAGGGTGTCTCCCCCTTTGAAGAGGGGGATGACAGCGGCAGCTTTCCAATCCTTGGGGATCTCAGATGATACGAAGGAGAGGTTGAACAGGCTGGTAATAGGGGGTGCGACAATGGCGGCGGACAGTTTCAGAAATAGGGGGTCCAGATTGTCAAGCCCAGCTGATATGTATGGGTCCAGGTTTTCCAGCTCTTTCAGAACATCTGCTATCTGGATATGGGTAAAGGAGAAGCTGGGGAGGCTTGGGCGAGTAGCAGCGGGGGGGGCGGGGCTGTTGGCCAAGGTTGGAGTCGCCAGGTGGAAGGCATGGCCAGCCATTGAGAAATGTTTGTTGAAGTTTAAAACCACTAATATAAAACCACTAATATAAAATGAATGTCTCAATCCACTTTGATGCATAGCTCAGACTAATAACAGAAGCCTTGTTAAACCTTGAATACACTACACTTTTGCATGTCCTGCTATGCAGGGTAATTCACCAAAAATAGTTATTAAATTAAGATCCTACATTTGGATAGTACAAAATGTAATGTTTTCCTTTTTTTTTTTATGCCATCTGTGATTGTGTTTTTGGTCCAGGTCATCCTTCCTTTCCAAGGTAACACCATGGTAACACCTTCCATGGTCCTGAAAGCTGGCTATTGGCTAGAGCACAGCCAGCATCATCAACAACAACAATTATCCAAATATTAATTTGAAAACAATACATTATCATGATAATGCATTCTGTCTATGAATACATGATTATGGAATTATCATGCAAACAGCTTGCGTTGGGGGGAAGCCGGGGGATGTTATGTAATGGCAGCGGCATAACAATATTATACAGGCTTCAATAAGCTCCTCCGCAGCTATAGGCCTTAAGGCGCTACCCCGAGATATTACCGGCCGCGTCCTTCCAATAGGCGTTCCAACGTAACCATCTATCATTATCGATAATCTAATAACACATTGATCCACATTTCAAAACGGATTGGTAATAGCTTTAGCGCAAAAATGTGTCGCACTTTAGGCTGACAGAGCCGTTTCATTTTCACAAGGTATGTCGAGTACACAATGTCCGCTTATGTCATAGCCTGCCGCTACCGCAGGCGCGCTCACAGCTGATACTCCATCGTTTGCAGTTTATGTGAAATCGATTACATTGTTACATTACACAAATATTATAGGCTACATTCCCGGCTGCAATAGGCTACCGAAATAAAGACGATTAATTCACATACCGTGGGCCCATCTTTCATGATAATTTTCTTGACCAACACAATACGGTTGGTACCCTGTTGATCTTTCTCTCCTGGAGTCATCTCCTCATTACATTTTGCCGGAGTTACATAGAATCCATGCTGCGTAGGGATCTTCGGTTCACCCGCTTCTTCCAGGATGCCTTCTTATTTAGCCTTGGAAGGCTAACTGTAAAAAAAAAAAATACGTGTTTATAACCCAGTAGTCCGACCGAATCGACAACACCTGCGAATAATGTACAAAATGGATATTGCACACGTCATCAACACGTCCCCTCGATTCCCTCTGTACAGAGGACAGCGCACTCCAGCGATGGAAGATTAGAGATGGTGCTAAAGGTACTGACTGTGGATCAGTGTGTAGTTTTATGGCACCGTTTTACACATCAGCTTGATGTCTGGTAAAGGTTGAAAAAACTGGTCTGAGACCAGATTTAGGGATAAACACCGTTCCCTGCAGCCACGAAAGAAGGACGCGCAGTACCCGGAAACAACGAATCAATTGTGGTTAATTCTCTGGTCCAAATAAAACATTTAGTTGTGGTTAACTGTATTGAATTGAAATAGCGAGCATAACTCAGCTTACTCTGAGAAACATGAGCTGTTTTCAAATATTCTAAATAATATATTTGGGAGGCCAAATGAGGAAACATATGCTGCATTGCATTCTAGGTGTTTTACTCAGAAATACCATGTCAAAAAAACGATTAACCCATTGATTTTATCACTGCTCCGATGCTTTTAGGATCACCCTCCGTATTGTGGAAAATTATGCATTTGCCTGTTTTTCTTGCAGGTGTAATTGAATGAAGCGCCGCCTACCAAGGTCCTTTTTTGTTCATGGTAAAAATCTATTGCATGCTCAAAGGTGTATACCAGGTGGGAAAGTCATGTGAAACGTATTGCTTTACTGGTAGTTTGTGCTCCATGAGGTCTGTTTGTGGTCATCACTAGGCAACGAGAGTGTTCAGTTTACAGTACCTGCACGGCAAAGGTGTGTCTGTAAGAGGACACGGTGCTTAACCAGCAAACTATTCTAGGATCACCTGGGGCAGATTCCTTCTCCACCAAAATATTTATGGTACATTATTTAACACCAGGATTACTTCAGGTTGGCACTTTTGTCAGTAAAAAATATTGATCATTTTTAGAGCTTTTTATGCCTGTTTCTGTAGACAGAATGGCCTTAGCAAGTGGACACTGGGTTGCCAAGGAAATTAACGGTAAACCTCCAAGCCCCAGGTAAGTGTGTGTGTGTGTGCTTGTGTGTGTGTGCGTGCGTGCGTGTGTGTGTGCTCAGCTTTTCCCCTGTCATCACCTCAGGTATGCCCCCCAGTATTTTCTTAACTTGGCTGAACATGGCTTTCTAGAAGCAGATGGAAAAACAACATAGTTGTTTCCATGTTTAATTTCTCCATTTCCACATATCTCCACCTTCCCAGGCACGGCCATGCGCTAGCTGTGGCTGGGAATATAGCTTTCCTGTTTGGAGGGGTGTCCACCATATCCCATGAGGTAAATCTCACTACCTTACGCTACTAATTGGTAAGCCTATCTAAAACATTGCAATGAACCTAACAATGTATTTCCCCTTGTTCTGTAGGAGGAGCAGCCAGTATATTTGAATGACTTCTACATGCTCACAGGTACAGTATAATTATACTCAATGAGCTCAACCCAACACATGTAGGCTACAACTAAATACCCCTATTGACAGTCAAGATTAATCATAATACAAGCCTTCTTAAACATGCAATATAATGTCATTACTCACATATGGTTACTCACTTCACTCTACAAACTTGTATTGTGTTTCTAGTTTCAGCCACTCACATCACATGGGAGGTGATGCCACAGAATGGGGTTGTACCCTCAGCAAGAGAAGGACACACACTTTGGTAATTGATATACTGTATACAGCATCTTAACAATTAGGATATCTCAATTACCATTTGAATCTCAGACCATACTAATATGGTATGCTATTTGTCTACAAATCAACCATGGAGACATTAATTGAGACATCTGTTAAGTCTACTGCTTTGACATAGGTAAGATTACAGGGCAGGAAGTCCCTTGGGGCGGCAGGTAGCCTAGTGGTTAGAGTGTTGGGCCAGTAACCGAAAGGTTGCTAGATTGAATCCCGAGCTGACAATGTATAAATCTGTCGTTCTGCCCCTGAACAAGGCAGTTAACCCACTGCTCCTAGGCTGTCATTGATAATGAGAATTTGTTCTTAACTGTCTTACCGAGTTAAACAAAGGTTAAATAACATTTTTTTAAATGTACATATATACTGTAGATATATTCTCCCTGCCTCCGCAGTGTGGTTAAAGGCAAGCTCTACCTGTTTGGAGGAGTGGCCAGTCCGCAGGCTGGAGAATGTCTTCCTGGAGTCTACTGCTTTGACATAGGTAGGATTACAGGGCAGGGAGTCCCTGGGTTATTACAGGGAAGCAGTGTATATGATAAGAAGGAACCCAGCCCCGACTCAAAGATGAAGGCTAACATAATTGGTTAAAACTCAAGATTCTTTGCCACTTCCATTGTCAATGGATGAGATGAAAGAGCTTAACTCCCCCAAACTAACATTGCCATAACAACAACAACTTTGAAAGAGTAGTAGCTGTAGCGTTTATTATTTTCACGACCCATGCCATGCTTAGGGTGAGATTGTTCATTACTCAGTTTGCTGTACAGTTTATTGTAACTAAAACTACACAGTTTAACACTGAGTAAAGCATGCCCTCTGGTCTCATTGGCTATAGTGTCATTGACGTGGGAGCGGCTTGCCACAGGGGGTGTGTCTCTTAGAACCATCAGACACAGTTCCGTCTCCGTTGGAGACAATATTTATGTCTACGGTGGGCTCCTAGACGGTGTCCCCACTGATGACCTCATGATGTTCAACACAGGTCAGTGTGGGCCAGGGTGGAGCCATGGTCACCACAGGTCAGTATGGGCCAGGTTGGAGCCATGGTCACCACAGGTCAGTATGGGCCAGGGTGGAGCCATGGTCACCACAGGTCAGTATGGGCCAGGGTGGAGCCATGGTCACCACAGGTCAGTATGGGCCAGGGTGGAGCCATGGTCACCACAGGTCAGTATGGGCCAGGGTTGAATAATGCTGCCGTGGAGGTTAACTTTGGTCAGAGGAAATATTTATGCATGTAGAGTAATGCATCTCTTCAGTCTCTTTGGTTCAGAGTGTGACTACTTGTATTTCAGTCTCTCTGAACTGGACCCCAGTCAAGACCACTGGCACTCTGCCATCTGCAAGGTAATGTACACCAACGTAAACATAAGAAGCCTAACTAGTGGTCTCAAATGACAGAAATGAGCTAAAGATTCTCCTGTTGAAAGGATGCATCATTACATTTGCTGGGTTTAGCTAATATTGTACGCCAGAAGACTTGTTTGTTAGCTGTGCTGCATTCCATCACAGAGTGTGCGTGAAAGGTTGCCATGGCACAGTATGTTGACAACGGCAACCAATAGAGTAACGGACGACCTCATGTGAAACTATATCTGAATGCCATCTGTCTTCCATTGAAGCCCCCCAGTACTTGGCACGGTTCAGTCATGACCGTTCCAAGGACGCCCAACAGTCTAGTACGGGCACTCCCATCCTCATCCCAATCCAAATTCACACAGCCCTTGCCTTGCAACAACAGACTATAGACAACAAGTTTGGCTTCATTTCAGTTCAGTTCAGTCCAGTTTTTTGTCAGTACGAACACTTATTTTAGTTTTGACAGATAACACTGTAGCCTAATATATCCCTTGTTGACATGCTCTGATCCTGCAGATGCAGCCTGCTACAGTATTTGCCTGTGTCTGTGATGTTTTGTCTTTGTAGATACAACCACACGTTTGCTGTAGTCAGTGAGCAGGTGTTCATGTTTGGGGGATGTGCTGAGGATGGCTGCTACTACAAAGACGTTCATGTTCTCAACACGGGTAAAGAAATGCTAGTGCTCCTACAGACTTTGCATGGGCTGATATACTTTACATTTGACTTTGCTTTACACATTTTAGTAAACCCATTGTGACATCATTAGAATAGGGGAATGTTCTAATCAAACCAAAACCTCAGTAAACAACTGTGATGCAAGTTTGTAATTCTGAATCATAAATTACATCAAACCGCTGTATTGCTGTTATTCAAAACTCATTGTGAATTGTCATTGGAATTGTCAGAATAGATGCGGTAAAGAGGTCAATCGAACTCTACCAAAACAATGGAATTTCCATGAAAACGAGTGGGGGAAAGATGCTGTGGGGGAAAGATCCCGATTCTCCTCATTGCACTCATCAAAATTAGCCTACATTAGGCTATTGTTTATATGTGTATTTTACACTATGTCGAGGGAAAAATCTGAGTATAATCCTTGTATGGAGGTCAACCCCAATACATGTTCATGTCATTGTCACCAATCAACTGCATTACAGTTCAAAACTACTTTGACTACCACTGACGATTTCTGTGTGCTAGCTATGCTACCAGCTTATACAAACAGTAGTTAGCATTTAGCAGTCACTTCTTCTAAACCTGAAAAGGGACTACTTCTAAATGTTATGCAACAAAAACAGAGAAATATATCCAAATAGGACTTCAGTAACCACATTGTGGGCCTGTTTCAATACATCAATCATGACGGATTTGACAAATATCCACTTTGTTAGATCAGATTTGTTGTATGTGCGCCAATCCGGCATCCATCTTCTTTCCCTCATGGTCTGCGTTCCCTTGACCTCTTTGCTGCATCTATGATGCTGAACTTAAGTGACCTCATCCTCAAACAGCCTACATAGGGTTACAAAAGGGTTCTGTGGCTGTCCCCATAGAAGAACCCTTTTTGGTTCCAGGTAGAATTCTTTTGGGTTACATGTAGAACCCTCTTGGGAAAAGGTTCTACATGGAACCCAAAAGGGTTCTATCTGGAACCAAAAGGGTTCTACCTGGAACCAATAGGGGTTCTTCAAAGGGTTCTCCTATGGGGACAGCCAAAGAACCCTTTTTGGTTCTAGTTAGCACCTTTTTTTCTAAGAGTGTAGTGTGACTTCATTAATGACATCACTACCAGCAAACCACTATGATGTAATGTTGTAATTCTACATTTATTGTGACATAAGTAGTGCATTATTGATGTCACAGTGCAATTATCCGAATGGGGCTCAACTTGTCTGACCTCATCCTCAGACAGCCTATTCCGACATTATGAATAAATCACCAGCAGCAAACCACTATGATGTAATGTTGTTAATCTAAACTCATTGTGACATCAATAGTGCATTATTATGTCACAGTGGAATGGGGCTGAAGTGAACTAAAGTGACCTGTCATTCTCAGAAACCCTGGTGTGGCAGAGGTATGGTGTGAAGGGGGAGTCTCCCCTGGCCTGTGCAGGTCAGACCCTCACAGCACATCATGACAAGGTATAAACATCACACTAAATGTCCCCTCACCACCTACCAAAAATTATTCATGTACTCATGCTCTTATTATTTGAATATCATTCAATTCAGGATATTTACTTGTTTGGTGGAAAATGCACCAGTCAGGATGGAACAGTCGCATCAACAAATGAAATTCATAAACTAAGCATTGGTAAGTCAAACAGCATCATCATGGTTTCCACTATATTAGCATGGGCATTTGAATACTGCATGTTTGCTGCCCTCGTGTGGAAAAAGTCCATGCACAAAATTCCATCCCTCGTTCCTTCAAGCAATTATTATTTGTTTTCAGCAGTTTGAATAAAGATCCCAGGTGTACAGATAAAGGCCTAGTAGCTGACATTTCCCCTCTTCCCTGTCTCCCTCCCTCCCTCTACTTGTTTCCCTCCCTGGTCCCTCTCCCTCCCTCCCTCCCTCCATCTCCCCCACTCCAGCTAAGATGAAATGGAAGGTGCCTCTCTATGTGGGGATTCCTCCGGCCCGTCGTCATGACCACACAGCCTTCATCCTTCACAGCCATGTGTGTGTGTGTGTGTGTGTGTGTGTGTGTGTGTGTGTGTGTGTGTGTGTGTGTGTGTGTGTGTGTGTGTGTGTGTGTGTGTGTGTGTGTGTGTGTGTGTGTGTGTGTGTGTGTGTGTGTGTGTGTGTGTGTGTGCGTGCGTGCGTGCTTGGATACGTGTGCACACACGTGTGTGTCATCTGTCTATCTCTTCCTCTTTTTCTCTCTCTTAATGACCTGGTGTTTGTATTATGCAGATATATGTATTTGGTGGCAAAAATGAAGAACAAGAATTCAATGACCTGAAGGTGATGAAATTGATTAACCCATCCGAAAGACAGCCAGGTAACACAGCCTATATTAATTTCAAAGATATCCAATACTTGGGTAGTTTTTTGCCATTCCGTTATACTTTTACATCTTTCTTCAACCTTTATTCGTGTGTCTCTGGGAGTTTGATGTCATTTGATAAGACGGTTCTGCAGTTCCTTTCTGTTCTTCTAATAGTGATGAAGGAGATTCTATCTGAGTTTGGGCTTCAGGGAGTCAGCCATGGGTTAGTATTTTGTTATGTCAGCTATCCTATTCAAACTACAATTAACATTTTGCTCTCTTTTGCAGACTTATTTTTCTGGTTTGGTTGTGTTATTTTATGTTTACCTACAGATGTAGAATCTGAACCAGTCTCCTACAGCAGAAAAAATAGTCCTGCATCAAAACAGGAAATGTCTATTATTGTGTGGATTTTAATGTTTTTTGTTTTTTTTGTAGTGGTTGATATATTTTTCATAAGGGAAAATCAAGTCTGAAATTTTTGTGGAAATTATAACATTTAGAAGCCTTTTTAAACCCCAATTACACTACAAGTTTTACATTTCCTGCTTTTGAGGAAAGTTATTTTTCAACAGGATGATCAAGTTAAGCTCCTACACCTACACAGTTACAGTTATTCAAATTAGGTTTCAGGTTTCACAAAGCTTTTTCGCTCTCATTTGATCAGCTTCGCGCCGACAAAGGTCCCCAATGTCAAGTATGAGCTGAGTGAGTCTCCATCTCTGTTTTCTGTGAGGACGGATGCAGCTGCCTCTGCACAGGTGGGTCACATGAAAAGCAGTGAACTTTTCATCAAACTGCATAGAGGCATTGTTACTGTATGTTGTAGTAACTTAGTAAAACATTTTAAAGCAGTCAATCAATCAATAAAATACCCAGCCTAAAACCTTAAAGAGCAAGCAATGCACATGCAGATGCAGAAGTACAATGGTTAAGAAAAACTCCCTAGAAAGGCAGGAACCTTGGTAGAAACCTAGAGAGGAATCAGGATCCGAGGGGTGGCCAGTCCTTTTCTAGCTGTGCCGGATGAAGATTATAAGAGTACATGGCTCGGTCGTTCTTCAAGACGTTAAACCTTTTGTAGATGACCAGCTGGGTCAAATAAACACCACAGTTGTTATAGAGGGTGCAGCAGTTCAACACCTCAGGAGTAAATGTCAGTTGTCTTTTCATAGCTGAGCATTGAGAGGTCGAAACAGAAGGTCCGGAAAATAATTAGAGAGAGAAAGGGTTGAAACAGCAGTTCCGGCACAAAGTAACATGTACGGAGAAACAGGTCAGAGTTCCATAGCCTCAGGCATGAACAGCAGAACTGGATCGGTAGCATGGCTGGGTGGAGTGGGAACAGGGACAGGCAGGAGTCCTTAGGTCAGGTAGTCCTGAGGCATGGTCCGAGAGAGAGAGAGAGAAGTCAAACTTTCCTTAAGAAAAGCCCACCTTGTAAGACATGCTATTATATCCAGGTAGTAGCAACTTGCTCACATACTGTTTCTATAACAACTTGTAGTCTGTATGTTTATCATGCTGATGTTACATCATTAGGTTACAGCCCAAAGAGACTTCAGTGCCGTCCGAGATGAGGCGATGGGTATGATCCATAAAGCTTTCTCCATGCTTGATGGAGAGTTCCAGAAGCTTGACAGGTATAATGTTTTCAATCTAGGTCCAAAGTTTGACAAACAGATCACCTTTGACAAACAGGTTTGACAAACAGGTCAAACATTTTCCTGACCAATAAACTCTTCATTAATTGACTGAATGACTGACAAACCGATTCATTCATGCATGCATTCATTCATCCATTCAATAAGTTATTCATTACTGTAGAGAAAGGTCAGAGCTTGCTCAGTCTGCAGCTGCTCTTCAGTACAAGAGAGAAGCTCACCAAGCCCACCATCAGCAACAGGAGGAGGTAAAGGCTCACTCATAGTTCAAGATTATCATTCACTCACTCATTCACTAAATATGTAGCTTTCCAATAATTCCCCTTTTTGTGTGGGTGAATAATTTATATTCTATGAAATAATGGTTTTCCAGGAAGAATGATGGAAGCTTTGTTTGTGGTTTTGGTGTTGCAGGAACTACAGGAAATGCTTGAGCGACACAGAGCCCAGAATGAGACCTGGCTACTTGCACGGGCAGAGGAGAATGACAAGGAAAGGAAGGGGCTGTGTAAACTCAGGGTTTGTAGTGGTTACTAACCACACACACACACACGCACACACACAAACAGTAGCACAAACATAAACATGCATGCAGTTCCAGGTGTAGAATTAGAAGTGTATTCCTGAAGTGTAGGAGATTACATGTGAAGTTGTATTCAATTCAGTTTTATTTCTAGTAGATGATCACATGACATTATGGGTTTTTGGGGAGTGTTTGAGAGTTGTACCTTTCAGCACTAGGCTAGCAGAAAACCCCTCATCTGTTCAGAAAAGGTAGCCATCCACCTATGAATACGCCAATGTGCTTTTGCTGAAGTGTACGCTCAATGTCCTGCTGAAAGCCAGGTATAGGGCATCTTTTTTCCATAGAATTAGGAATTAGAATACTAGAACTGAGATGAACCTTCTTATGATGGTCCAAGGGTCAGCCATGTTTGTCAGGGAGTTGGTCAACCATGGTTAGCCAGTGCTCTGATAAGATATTGTGTAAAACAGTAAATGTGAAGAATTGATCTGCACTGTGCCTTCAGAAAGTATTCACACCCTTTGACTTTTTCCACATTTTGTTGTGTTACAGTCTGAATTTAAAATTGATTACATTGAGATATTGTGTCACTGACACAATACCCCATAATGTCAAAGTAGAATTACGTTTTAAGATTTTTTTAAGCAAATTCATTTAAAAGGAATAGCTGAAATATATTGAGTCAATAAGTATTCAACCCCTTTGTTATGGCAAGCCTAAATAGGTTCAGGAGTAAAAAGTTGTATAATACGTTGCATAGACTCACTCTGCATATTAGTGTTTAACATGCTTTTTGAATGACTACCTCATCTTTGCACGCCACATATAATTATCTGTAAGGTTCCTTTAGTCGAGCAGTGAATTTCAAACACAGATTCAACCACAAAGACCAGGGATGTTTTCCAATGCCTCGCAAAGAAGGGCACCTATTGGTAGATGGGTTTAACAAAACAAAAAAGACATTGAATAGCATGGTGAAGTTATTAATTACATTTTGTCTGGTGTATCAATACACCCAGAAACTACAAAGATAAAGGCGTCCTTCCCAACTCAGTTGCCGTAAAGGGATTTCACAGTGAGGCCAATGGTGACTTTCAAATGGTTACAGAGTTTAATGGCTGTGATAGGAGAAAACTGAGGATGGATCAACAACATTGTAGTTACTCCACAATACTAACCTAAATGACAGACTGAAAACAAAGAAGCCTGTACAGAATAAAAATATTCCAAAACATGCATTCTGTTTGCAATAAGGCACTAAAGTAAAATAGCTAAATATTGGCAAAGAAATTAACTTTATGTCCTGAATACAAAGCGTTATGTTTGGAGCAAATCCAATACAACACATCACTGAGTACCACTCTTCATATTTTCAAGCATAGTGGTGGCTGCATCATGTTATGGGCATTCTTGTCATCGGCAAGGACTGGGGAGTTTTGGGGGAGATAAATAAAAATGGAATAGAGCTAAGCACAAAGCGCAAAATCCTAGAGGAAAACCTGGTTCAGTTTTCTTTCCAACAGACACTGAGAGACAAATTCACCTTTCAGCAGGACAATAACTGTCAAAACTTCTGCTCTTCTCCTTGTTCGGGCGGTGTTCGGCGGTCGACGTTACCGGTCTTCTAGCCATCGCCAATCCATTTTTCATTTTCCATTTGTTTTGTCTTGTTTTCCCACACACCTGGTTTTACTTTCCTCATTACATGTTGTGTATTTAACCCTCTGTTCCCCCCATGTCTTTGTGTGGTATTGTTTGTTTGTAAGTGCTTGTGCACATGTTGACTGGTGCGCGTCGGGTTTTGTACCCAAGTTGTTATTTTCTTGATGCCGTTGGTTTTGGAATTAAACTGCTCTGGCTATTACCTAGTTCTGCTCTTCTGCGTCTGACTTCCCTGCCACCAGTTACGCACCCCTTACAATAACCTAAAATACAAGGCCAAATATACACTAGAGTTGCTTACCAACACGACATTGAATGTTCCAGAGTGGCCTAGTTACAGTTTTGACTTAAATCGGCTTGAAAATCTATAGCAAGACTTGAAAATGTCTGTCTAGCAATGATCACCAGCCAACTTGACAGAGCTTGAAGAAATTGAAAAAGAATCATGTGCAAATATTGTACAATCCAGGTGTGCAAAGCCCATAGAGATTTACCCTGAAGACTCACAGCTGTAATCGCTGCCAAATGTGATTAGAACATGTATTGACTCAGTGGGTTGAATACGTATGTAATCAAGATATATGTTTTCTTTTTCATAAATTTTTACAATTGTTTTTATTTTTCTTCCACTTTGACGTTACAGAGTATTTTGTGTAGATGGTTGACAAAAACACGACAAATCAATTTTAATTCCACCTTGTAACACCAACAAAATGTGGGAAAAAAACAATGTCTATGGATGTGGAAATCAAGACCGTTCCGAGCGGCACCAAAAATGATATGTCCAAAGGGCATCCGCGTCGGCTCGTGCTTACTGGGGTGTAGCCTACCATGTCGGCCTGCATTGGAATTTTATGGATGCCCATCCATGTGGTAGGCCCACTGTTTGTAAAACAGACAGTTGCTTTGGCTTTATTTGTTCTGATGTCTTTGACTAATCAATTTGGGTACCCAACTTTATCAGAAGTTATCGTGAGCCTATTTGAAATGTGTTTACACAGTGGGAAATGCAGAAATATAATTTTTTATAGCTAGGATCAGCTTGTAAAAAAAATTATGGATACAAACTTGAAACCACTGATCATAATAATGGGATGAAACTCCTGGAAAATAGTTGTGATTGTCCATTCCATATTGTCCATGTTTCTTTGACCTGTACCGTTTTTAGGATATGTTGTTTATTAACATGACAGCACATTTTTTATTTGATTGATCGCCATTTGGGTTAGGCTATTTGCAGTGGTGTAAAGTACTTAAGTAAAAATACTTTAAAGTACTACTTAAGTAGTTTTTGGGGGTATCTGTACTTTACTTATATTTTTACTTCACTACATTCCTAAAGAACATAATGTACTTTTTACTCCCTACATTTTCCCTGACACCCAAAAGTAGTTGTTACATTTTGACAGGAAAATGGTCCAATTCACACACTTATCAAGAGAACATCCCTGTTCATCCCTACTGCCTCTAATCTGGCGGACTCACTAAACACAAATGCTTCATTTGTAAATTTTCTTGAGTGTTGGAGTGTACCACTGGCTATCCGCCAATAAATATAAAAAATAAAATTGTGCCATCTGTTTGCTTAATATAAGCAATTCGAAATGGTTTATACTTTTACTTGTGATACTTAAGTACATTTTAGCAATTCCATTTACTTTTGATACTTAAGTATATTTAAAACCAAATACTTTTAGACTTTTACTCAAGTAGTATTTTACTGGGCGACTTTCCCTTTTACTTTAGTCATTTTCTATTAAGAAGGTATCTTTACTTTTACTCAAGTATGACATTGAGTACCTTTTCCACCACTGGCTATTTGATTGGAGAAACCTGCATCGTGATGTAAAAAGTGTCCATCTCATTACATTGTCATACATTTTATCTGCATGATTTATGTTAGATACATTTTTTTGACGGAACGTTGGTGGATCGCTGCGTGCTGGGAATGGTCAAGCAAAATATTTTGCTGTCCCTGCCTTTGACAAAGTGGGCACTGCTTATTACAGGGTGGCATCAGCGCTCACCTAAAAAGCTAATATGCAGCTAATATGCCACTGGTTGAGAAAATTGCTAATTATTTTGGGGCAGAATTATTTTAGGTTTCATGTGTTATTGGATGTGCGTCTTGGACAGTTTAGCTCCGAAAATGCCGTCCTCGTCAATCTGCCGCCATAGGCGGCCGATCCTTGCTAATGTGAGGGTCTAGTAATTTAATAGGATCTTTTTGCCTTTTTCATACATTTTCCCTCTCTCTTCCAAGGAGGAGATTGTGCACGAGCAGGGGAGACTGAAAGAGGAGCAGGAAAACATCCAGAAACGCAGCGAACACCTCCTATCCATCATGCAACAGTTTAAAGGCATGTAAAGACACGTAACCATGGCAACCAATTTGGACGTGCGGAGTTTGTGGGTGTGGCTTACTTTCCCAAGGATGACCATCTCAAAAGCGTCTGTAAAAAGGAAATGTGACATTCATTTGTATTTTTCCACTCGTGGGTGTGTTTGATTGGTTAGCATTTTGTATATAGCTAAGATTAATTGTTGTTGTCTTTTGCCAGATAGCGAGACAGGGGGATAATTTTAGCGAGACAGGGGGATAATTTTGACACTGTCAAAAGAACAAACACCACTCAAGGCATTTGTTTAAACCTCAGGAATGGTTGCTAAAAATTCCTAGGCCATATCAAAATTGGTCATGAAAGGTCTAAGCAAAATGTTGTAAAGCAGAATAATTAACTGAGTTGTAGATTGATGTAGCCTAATCATATTCATAAAAATTTTGGATTATTTGGCATATCTTGTCATATCTGCATAAAACAACTTTCTGTTCCCTCATCTTTCAAATAATCCAACACTGAAGGCTTACACTTTTATGAACATACTTTAAAATAACTGACGGAATGTTATATTCTAAATGTGGGCAAACCAGATATTTTCTTAGGCAAACCCTGTATGGGAATAGATAACTCACAAATTAAACCAAAAAAATAATAGAAAAATTGCTTTGCCTCAAATTGTTACCAGCCCTGTCGTAGCATAGAGATCCTATTAAATGAATAAAGTATTCTAATTCTTAATTCTGTGTCGCAGTCAAACAAATGCGCAGGCGCAGAGCTGTCGGTTCGGGAAAAGCAAAATTACTCACTATTTTGCAGGAAGACAGAATTTATTGCACCAATTATGTATCGTGCTGTAACACTTTTTGGCAGAGGAAGGGGAGGGGATGGTTTTTGGCAGTAATCAGGGTTGCAATCAAACGGATACTGACTGAGGCACAGGGGAGAAAGCGGGATAGGAAAATATCTTGCTATAATTTCACAATAAAGCGGGTAAGATATTCCGAAACACAAACAGCTATTCTCACACACAGGAAGCCAGCCACAAACAATAATTCAAAAGGGGTCTATGCGCGCGCGTAACATGACTCTTCAAAACTGGGGTGGAAAGGAGACTGGTTTGGGGCATTTGTCTTCATTTGAAAATGTGTTTCTTGTCAACCAGAGTATGGTCCCTGTTGGTTCGACTGCACCGTTTCTCTGCGGGGATAGTAAATATGGCTGACACTGACCACTAGTGTAGCTAATGTACGGTGCTGGTTGCAGACGGCATTTATCTTACATTGCAAGACATTGTGTTGTGATGTCTTCAATCGATGAAACAATCACTTGATACAGAAGAACTGGTTACGAAGTTAACTAGCTAGGTAGCTATCTAGTTTGTTTGGTTTGTTTGTTAGCCAGCTAGCTAATGTAAAGGAAAATCTGTTTCACCAACAGATTTGGCTAGACTGCTTCAGAGACAAACGTTAGATTGCCCAGCCAAAGACAAGTTGAAAACAGTGTTGTAGCTAAATGTGCAATACAACAAAAAATTGTCTTTACATAGCTAACTAAACTGATACTTACTAGTTTATAAACTGTGGTAACTTTTTGTACTTCAATGTAACTAGCTAGCTACCAAGGATTTCCGTTTGTTGTAACATAATCTGTCCAACCTAACAACTGTTAAATGATCTTGCGGCATTGTGCCGAGTTCCTCAGTCTGTGGACACAGTCCCAAGCTTCCTATCTAGCAACCAAAGCAAAGGTCACATTGACTGCACAATGTCATGAATCACGATCAACTCATCTGCCCGACAGACTATTAATTCAGTGTCAAGTGTGGTGGAGGCGGGGACTCTGACAGCTATTTATAATATGTGTTAATTTGTATCCTATATTTGATGCCAGTCTGTTGAGCATTTACAAAGGAGAAAGTAGACCAGAGGTATTCAACGGGGGGTGCACGGCATGGCCCCCTAGAGGTCGGCGAAAAAATAATAATGATAAATAAATATATATATATATATATGAATATCACTAGCAACAACAGAATAAACTAATTTTGAATTGCATACCTACAGTAGAGAAGAGGGGCATACGCATGTTTTTATGATGTCAACTTTATTTCTCAACTCCTAATATTGAGCAAATTACACTCATTGGAGTCAATTACATAGACTTTGAAAAAGCACCCGCGAGTATCAGCCGTGGAAAGTAAGATTTTTTGACCAAAACATGGCTAACCTTTTGTTTAACCAGCTGAACAGCTGCTATTAGTGAAATGTGTTTGGATTTACTTTCTATCTTATGGCCTATGTTAGAGTTTACACTTCTTCCAATAATAATGTGGGGAGGTCAACATAGTTTTTAAAAATTATCTAACATCTATTCATTTTAAAATGTTGATTACTACTCCTTGCCTTTCACCCGATGATAAGACAAGATGTACAAACATTTTTTTGCTAACAGAATGGGGATCCCTGTTTCGCTGGTTTGCCTGGGTGGAGGTCCCTGGTTAAGAAAAGATTGAAGACCCCTGAAGTAGACGCATTACAAGTTGATTAGGCTAATATTCCATTCCGTGTTTGGAAAATATCTGCACAAATGGATGACAGTTGGCATGAGTCCATTCATTCTGCCTTAGTCTAATCAAATATGAATCATGACAATGTGGTTTTACGTGATTGAAACTTAAATTCACTGTTGCCTTGGGTCAGGTTTTCGAAACTACTCAAGGTTGAAGGTCTGAAAGTCAGTTGCTGTCGGTCAAGTCGGGAGTCTTTTTTTGGTTGCCCGGAGATTACATGCAGAAATGCCATATACAGTGCCTTCAGAAAGTCTTCACACCCCTTAACTTTTTCAAAATGTTGTTACAGCCGGAATTTAAAATGGTTTAAATTTCGATTTTTTTTCGTCACTGGCCTACACACAATACCCCATAATGTCAAAGTGGAATTAAGTTTTTATAATTTTTTACTAATTAATAATTTAAAAAAATGAAAAGCTGGTCTTGATTCAATAAGTATTCAACCCCTTTGTTATGGCAAGCCTAAATAAGTTCAGGAGTAAAAGTCACATCATAATTTGCAATAATAGTGTTTAACATGAATTTTGAATGACTACCTC
The DNA here is from genome assembly GCF_029448725.1 of Salvelinus fontinalis. Taxonomy (NCBI): domain Eukaryota; kingdom Metazoa; phylum Chordata; class Actinopteri; order Salmoniformes; family Salmonidae; genus Salvelinus; species Salvelinus fontinalis. Next base: position 8,615,992 of record NC_074666.1, on the reverse strand, counting down.
ATCTCTACCCCACACATACAATTATCTGGTACCTCAGTCGAGCAGTGAACTTCAATCACAGATTCAACCACAAAGACCAGGAAGGTTTTCCAATGCCTCACAAAGAAGGTCACCTATTGGTAGATGGGTTAAAAAAGAAACAGACATTGAATATCCCTTTGAGCATAGTGATGTTATTAATTACACTTTGGATGGTGTTTCAATACACCCAGTCACTCCAAAGTTACAGGCATCCTTCCTAACTAAGTTGCTGGAGAGGAAGAAAACTGCTCAGGGATTTCACCATGAGGCCAATGTGGACTTTAAAACAGTTGGAGTTAAATGGCTGTGATCAAGAGAACTGAGGATGGATCAACAACATTGTAGATACACCACAATACTAACCTAATTGACTGAGGGGAACCTGAAGGAAGACTATATATATATATATATATATACATATATACATACACTACTGGCCAAAAGTTTTAGAACACCTACTCATTCAAGGTTTATTTTTAATTTTTAATGTTTTCTACATTATAGAATAATAGTGAAGACATAAAATCAATGAAATAACACATGGAATCATGTAGTAACCAAAAAAGTGTTAACCTCTCTTGGGTACGTGAGACGTTAGCATCCCACCTCTTCAACAGCCAGTGAAACTGCTGGGCGCCAAATTCAAATACAGAAATACTCATTATAAAAATTCAGAAAACAAAACATATTTTACATAGGTTTAAATATTAACTTCTTGTGAATCAAACCACGGTGTCAGATTTTTTAAATGCTTTACAGCGAAAGCATACCTTACGTTTATTTGAGAACATAGCCCTGCAGACAAATCATTACAAACAGTAACCAGACAAGTAGAACAGTTACACAAGTCAGAAATAGAGATACAATTAATCCCTTACCTTTGATGATCTTCATATGGTTGCACTCAGCAGACATTCATTTACTCAATAAATGTTCCTTTTGTTCGATAAAGTCTCATTATATCCAAAAACCTCAGTTTTGTTCGCGTGTTTTCTTCAGTAATCCACAGGCTCAAACGCAGTCAAAACAGGGAGACAAAAAATCCAAATTGTATCCGTAAAGTTCATAGAAAAATGTCAAACGATGTTTATATTCAATCCTCAGGTTGTTTTTAGCCTAAATAATCGATAATATTTCAACCGGACAATAACGTCGTCAATATAAAAGGTTAACAAGAAAGGCACTCTCTCGTTCGCGTGCATGAAAAAGCTCTGTGACACTTTAGGGTCCACTCATTCAGACTGCTCTTACTTCCTAATTTTTCAGAATACAAGCCTGAAACAATTTCTAAAGACTGTTGACATCTAGTGGAAGGCATAGGAACTGCAATTTTAGTCCTAAGTCAATGGATACTGTAATGGCATTGAATAGAAAACTACAAAACCAACAAAAAAACTACTTCCTGAATGGATTTTTCTCAGGTTTTTGCCTGCCAAATCAGTTCTGTTATACTCACAGACACTATTTTAACAGTTTTCTAAAACTTTAGAGTGTTTTCTATCCAAATCTACCAGTTATATGCATATCATATATTCTGGGCCCGAGAAGCAGGCAGTTTAATTTGGTCATGCTTTTCATCCAAAATTACGAATGCTGCCCCCTACCCTAGATAAGTTAAGACATGAAGGTCAGTCAATACGAAAAATGTCAAGAACTTTGAAAGTTTCTTCAAGTGCAGTCGCAAAAGCCATCAAGCACTGAATGATGAAACCGTCACAGGAATAAGGACTGCCACATGAATGGAAGACCCAGAGTTACCTATGCTGCAGAGGATAAGTTGATTGGAGTTACCAGCCTCAGAAATTGCAGTCCAAATAAATGCTTCACAGAGTTCAAGTAAGACACATCTCAACATCAACTGTTCAGAGGAGACTGTGTGAATCAAGCCTTCATGGTCGAATTGCTGGAAAGAAACCACTACTAAAGTACATCAATAATAATAAGAGACTTGCTTGGGCCAAGAAACACGAGCAATGGACATTAGACCAGTGGAAATTTGTCCTTTGGTCTGGATTCCAAATTGGAGATTTTTGGTTCTAACCGCCGTGTCTTATCAGACATGGTGTGGGTGAACGGATGATCTCTGCATGTGTATTTCCCAGCATGGAGGAGGAGGTGTGATGGTGTGGGGGTGCTTTGCTGGTTATGCAGTTTGTGATTTTATTTAGAATTCAAGGCACACTTAACCAGCATGGCTACCACAGCATTCTGCAACGGTACGCCTGGTTTGGGTTTAGTGGGACTATCATTTGTTTTTCAACAGGACAATGACCGAACACACCTCTAGGCTGTGTAGGAGCTATTTTACCAAGCAGAGTGATGGAGTGCTGCATCAGATGGCCTGGCCTCCACAATCCCCCTACCTCAACCAAATTGAGATGGTTTGGGATGAGTCAGACTGCAGAGTGAAGGAAAGGCAGCCAACAAGTGTTCAGCATATGTGGGAACTCCTTCAAGACTGCTGGAAAAGCATTCCAGGTGAAGCTAGTTGAGAGAATGCCAAGAGTGTGCAAAGCTGTCATCAAGGCAGAGTGAAGAATCTCAAATATAAAATATATTTAGATTTTGTTTAACACTTTTTTGGTTACTACATGATTCCATATGTGTTATTTCGTAGTTTTAATGTCTTCACTATTATTCTACAATGTAGAAAATAGTACAAATAAGTAGGTGTTCTAAAACTTTTGACCGGTAGTGTGTGTATGACCGGTAGTGTGTGTGTGTGTGTGTGTATATATATATATTTAAACCTTTATTTTACTGGGCAACTCAATTTAGAACAAATTCTTATTTACAATGATCCCCTACCAAAAGGCAAAAAGCCTCCTGCAGGGTTGGGGACTGAGATAATAAAAAATAGGACAAAGCCCACATCACAACGAGAGACACTACAACACTACATAATGAGAGTCCTAACATGACAACACAACATGACAATAACATGGTAGCAACACATGACAATAACACGGTAGCAACACATGGAAGCAGCACAAACATGGTATAAACATTGTTAGGCAAAGACAACAGCATACTGCTTGCAACAAGTCACTAAAGTAATACTGCAAAAAAATGTAGCAATGCAATTAACTTGATGTCCTGAATACAAAGTGTTATGATTGGGGGAAATCCAAATACAACACATTACTGAGTACCACTCTCCATATTTTCAAGCATAGTGGTGGCTGCATCATGTTATGGGTATGCATGTAGTCATTAAGTACTGGGGAGTATTTCAGGATAAAAAATACATGGATTAGAGCTTAGCACAGACAAAATCCTAGAGGAAAATCTGGTTCAGTCTGCTTTCCACCAGACCCCTGAAGAGGAATTCACCTTTCAGCATGAAAATAACCTAAAACACAAGGCCAAATTAACACTGGAGTTGCTTACCAATAAGACAGTGAATGTTCCTGAGTGTCAGAGTTACAGTTTTGACTTAAATCTACTTGACAATCTATGGCAAGACCTGATAATGGTTGTCTAGCAATGATCAACATCCAATTTGGCAGAGCTTGAAGAATTTAGATTTGAGTAATGGGCAAATGTTGCACAATCCAGGTGTGGAAAGCTCTTAGAGACTTACCCAGAAAGACTAACAGCTGTAATCGCTGCCAAAGGTGATTCTACAAACTATTGACTCTTTGGAGTGAGATATTTCTCTGTTTCATTTTTCAATGCATACAATTTCTAAAAACATGTTTTCACTTTGTCATTATGAGGTATTGTGTGTAGATGGGTGAGAAAAAATATATTTAAACCATTTAGAATTCAGGCTGTAACACAACACAATGTGGAATAAGTCAAGGGGTATGAATATGTTCTGAAGGCACTGTACAGTATTGCCTGGATTTCACCCAGCATAGGAGAGGAACCAGAAAGATCAGTACTTGAGTTCTTTGTATTTAGGTTATTGTCAGTAAAAACATTTGCAGAGTAGGCTCAACATGCCCAACTGCCTTAAATGCCACACATTTTCTGTCTTTCACTTAAAAAATGTGGAGGATCGAGAAAGATCAGCTTGGCTACAGGGTCGTTCCACTTCAAAAAGCAGAAGAAAGAGGACTTCGACACCCACCATCTCAGATTGTTCCCAAATTGTTTCTGCAAATTGTTTCCTCCCCAACAACGAGTATATAGTATCAGTTCTCTGTCTGACTAGTAGTATGGAGCTGTGGCTCAGAGGATTGTTTCTTCATCCTATGTAATGTATGCTCAGTGAATTTGGTAATGTTTTTTTTCCCCTGTTCAGAGAGATTAATAATTGAAGCTGTTAGGTTTATGTCCCATCCTACATCCTGATATTACCAGGTTCTGACCTCTAGATGGGGCTGTTCATGTTACAGATTAAACCTAATGTAGACCTATTCCATTGCTTAGACAAATAACGCTTTTAGATGGAGATCCTCCATTGAGCGTGCTTTTTAGTCCAGGAGTAAGTATAACAGCCCTCAGTGTCCACTATAAACAGATGGCAGATGTGGCATTATTGATCTGGTGGTTTGTGAAAAGGCTTGTGTTGTGAGCGGTTTTACAGGAATCAGTCCGGATAGTCACGCTGCTGATTTGATTCTCATGTTGGCCTAAAACAAGATTGCAACATATGAATGGGTTGTTGTATATAGGCCTAGTCTGCATAGCATATAATTATAATTATTCATGAATCAATTCTATTGATGATTTAATGTTTCATGACTGATTCATGAATCATTCTAATTCTATGAGTAGAACTGACAGGACAGGACTAGTTTAATCCTGACATTCCCACACAAGTGGGATGGAAGGGGTTCCTTTATCATTTTTTCCATCTTGATGTTTTTGCCCAAATGTTTGGGGAGCCTGCTTTGGTGTGAAATAGGCTAGGTAAACAAACACAAAGCTTTCCCATTTTTTCTTAGATTAAGCGCAAAATTCGACATTAAAGTGACTGAATATCTTCACATGTATATCAGCATTTCTTTTGGTTTGCAGGTCTACCCAGAGTCCTGATGTGATCATCATCCCTGAACAGAAACATTGGCCTGCCCCGAAGTCAGTCCTCAACCAACTGTGGACAATCTGGATTGGATATCAAAGATAATCCGTCCTTATCCCCGTTATCTGCCTGCACTGGTAGACACTTTATTTTTTCCCTCCCCGCCTGTTTCCATTTTCTGAATTGGTTGCCATATATAGATTTTCACTTTCTGACTTGTTACCTTCCTCTGACTGGACTCTTCTATTCAGATGTATTCCCTGGCTATCGTCCATCTCACTGGGCTATAACATATATCATTAATGTTTTCATTACGTTGGCATTTTTACACCCCAGACCTGGTACCATAGATATTTTCACCCTAGTCTGGCAGCTAGACTGCTCCACTATACCCTGATGAATGAAGACCCCATTCGGGAAGAGTGCGCCCGGCCAGAGATCCAGAGCCGATGCAGGTTAGTTTGGCTTTAAAGGGATAGTACACCTACATTTGAAAATTACATATTGGTTTCCGTACCCTGTAAGCAGTCTATGGACGATGTATGACAGCAATCCATGATTTGGTTTAGTTTCCCTGGCACTATTTCCAGATGCTGACATTTGAGCATTTGTGGTACAAATCCCATTTGCGTTCTTTATAGATGTGTTGTCGGCATCCCAAATGGCACCCTTTTTCCTTTATTACTCACTTGCTTACTTAATTAGTCCCATCGCTCCTTTGATAGGCCATCGACGATCCTCTCCAGCTCGTTCAACCCCGTGCCGATTCTCTTGGTGAGGGCATCCTCTTTTCCTTTTGGCTTGCTGGTTCCAGGATAGAGCTTGCCTGGTGATGTTGGAAACACCTGGAGGACACCTATTCCCTTTTATAGTGCACAACTTTTGTTTCCTTTTATAGTGTACTTCTTTGGACCAGGGCCTTTAGAGGCTCTGGTCAAACGTAGTGCTCTAATTGGCCTATAGGGAATAGGCTGCCATTTGGGGGACACAGCCTTTGTTGTTTGCTCTTGTTATCTTCAGGTGACGCATATAATCCGGTACATTTGGCCTACTGATAAGAGTAGAGTAGCTACTGAATACATTCACTACAGTCATTTGCACTAGAAGACCGTTTGTGATGTTTTTTTTGTGATGTTTTTTATCTAAGGACACACAGGTGTTTCTTCAAACATGAAGAAAAAGGACTCCCACAAGTAAGCCAGGAATCCTTATGCTGTACTTACCTTAGCTTTGTGATTGTGCCAATGTAGGCATTCAACTGTTCTAAATGTATACATGTTGTGTAGTATTATTACTTTAAAGCAGGTTTCAGGCTAGGCTAAAACCATCTGCTGTCTGCTTAGTTTTTCCCAGGTAGAGAACATCAGTTGTGCTTGCTAAGATAAGTAAATGAGTAAGTCTAGTAGTGCCATGCTGAATACCTGATATCAGATACTGGTCTTAAGTGACCTGCTGAAGTTAGTACAGGGTTAGTAGCAGCTGTGTAGGGACACTACCATGGTCAGGGTTAGTATCAACTGTCTAGGGACAGCTATATTCACACTTGAAAGAACACAATCTTTAAAGGACTCCTGTAGACAGGTCAAGGGAAGGAAAGAAAGCAGATCTTGCCTGTAATACATTGCTATGGCCTACATACACCACATGACCAAAAGTATGTGGACACATGCTTGTTGAACATCTCATTCCAAAGTCATGGGCATTAATATGGAGTTGGTACCCCCTTTGCTGCTATAACAGCCTCCACTCTTCTGGGAAGGCTTTCTACTAGATGTTGGAACATTGCTGCGGCGACTTGCTTCCATTCAGCCACAAGCATTAGTGAGGTTGGGCACTGATGTTGGGCGATTAGGCCTGGCTTTGCAGTCGGCATTCCAATTCATCCCAAAGGTGTTCGATGGGGTTTAGGTCAGGGCCCTGTGCAGGCCAGTCAAGTTCTTCCACACCGATCTCGACAAACCATTTCTGTATGGACCTCACTTTGTGCACAGGGGCATTGTCATGCTGAAACAGGAAAGGGCCTTCTCCAAACTGTTGCCAGAAAGTTGGAAGCACAGAATTGTCTAGAATGTCATTGTATGCTGTAGCGTTAAGATTTTACTTCACTATAACTCTAAGGGGCCTAGACCTCTAAGGGGCTTAGACCAAGACCAATATTCCTCCTCCACCAAACTTTACAGTTGGCACTATGCATTCAGGCAGGTAGCGTTCTCCTGGCATTCGCCAAACCCAGATTCGTCCGTCAGACTACCAGATGGTGAAGCGTGATTCATCACTCCAGAGAACGTGTTTCCACTCCTCCAGAGTCCAATTCCGGCAAGCTTTATACCACTCCAGCTGACGCTTGACATTGCGCATTGGCGATCTTAGGCTTGTGTGTGGCTGCTTGGCCATGGAAACCCATTTCATGAAGCTCCAGACGAACAGTTCTTGTGCTGACGTTGCTTCCAGAGGCAGTTTGGAACTCGGTAGTGAGTGTTGCAACCGAGGACAGACCTTTTTTATGCGCTACTTGCTTCAACATTCGGTGGTCCTATTCTGTGAGCTTGTGTGGCCTACCACTTCGCGGCTGAGTCGTTGTTGCTCCTAGACGTTTCTACTTCACAATAACAGCACTTACAGTTGACCAGGGCAGCTCTAGCAGGGAAGAAATTTGTTGAACTGACTTGTTGGAAAGGTGATATCCTATAACAGTGCCACGTTGAAAGTCACTGAGCTCTTCAGTTAGGCCATTCTACTGCCAATGTTTTCCTATGGAGAGTGCATGTCTGTGTGCTCGATTTTATACAGCAATGGGTGTGGCTGAAATAGTCAAATCCACTAATTTGAAGGAGTGTCCACATACTTTTGTTTATATAGTGTATTTAATTATTTAAATATTGTATTCCATTTGATATACTGTAATACCAGACTTATCTAGAAGCTACTGTACTGTGAAGGACTGACAGCCAGTTATCAAAGGTTTTCCCGCTTCTTTTCATTGGCTATGTGGATATTTGTTTCCCCAATCCCTCTCTTCTCATTGGCTGAAATCTGAAACGTACAGGAAACACAAGAACAGCATGGGCCCCAACAAGGTCGTGTCGTCGTCTGCGCCGCGCAGGAACATGGTGGGCTGTCGTATCCAGCACATCTGGAAGGAGGGGAGCACTGCGTCTCAGTCGCTGTGGAAAGGCATGGTGCTGGACCAGGTGCCCGTCAACCCCTCGCTTTACCTCATCAAGTACGACGGCTTTGACTGTGTCTACGGCCTGGAGCTATATAAAGATGAGAGGGTGCAGGGACTTGAGGTGCTCCCTGACCGTCAAGGTATGGCCTTGGTCTATTGTCCATTCGGACAGTATTCAGACCCTTTGACTTTTTCCACATTTTGTATAATTACAGCCTTTTTCTAAAATTGATTACATTTTTTTTCCTCTCATCAATCTACACACAATACCCAATAATGACAAAGCAAAAACATGTTTTTAGACATTTTTGCAAATTTGTAAAAAAAAAAAAACATTTGAAATATCACATTTACATAAGTATTCAGAACCTTTACTTAGTACTTTGTTGAAGCTCCTTTGGCAGCGATTGCAGCCTGGAGCCTCAAGCATTTCGCTACACTCGCATTAACATCTGCTAACCATGTGTATGTGACCAATAAAATTTGATTTGATTTAAGTCTTCTTGGGTATGATGCTACAAGCTTGGCACACCTGTATTTTGGGAGTTTCACCCATTCTTCTCTACAGATCCTATGAAGCTCTGTCAGGTTGGATGGGGAGCGTCGCTGCACAGCTATTTTCAGGTCTCTCTCGACTCTGTCTGGGCCACTCAAGGACATTCAGAAACTTGTCCCGAAGCCACTCCTGTGTTGTCTTGGCTGTATGCTTAGGGTCGTTGTCCTGTTGGAAGGTGAACCTTCACCCCAGTCTTAGGTCCTGAGCGCTCTGGGGCAGGTTTTCATCAAGGGTCTCTCTGTACTTTGCTACGTTCATCTTTCCCTCGATCCTGACTAGTCTCCCAGTCCCTGCTACTGAAAAACATCTACACAGCATGATGCTGCCACCACCATGCTTCACCATAGGGATGGTGCCAGGTTTCTTCCAGACGTGACACTTGGCATTCAGGTCAAAGAGTTCAATCTTGGTTTCATCAGACCAAAGAATATTGTCTGAGAGTCCTTTAAGTGCCTTTTGGCAAACTCCAAGCGGACTGGCATGTGCATTTTACTGTGGAGTGGCTTTCGTCTGGCCACTCTACCATAAAGGCCTGATTGGTGGAGTGCTGCAGAGATGGTTGTCCTTCTGGAAGGTTATCCCATCTCCACAGAGGAACTCTGTAGCTCTGTCAGAGTGACAATTGGGTTCTTGGTCACCTCCCTGACCAAGGCCCTTCTCCCCTGATTGCAAAGTTTGGCCAGGTGGCCAGCTCTAGGAAGAATCTTGGTGGTTACAAACTTCTTCCATTTCAAAATGATTGAGGTCACTGTGTTCTTGGGGACTTTCAACTCTGCAGAAATGTTTTGGTACCCTTCCCCAGATCTGTACCTCGACACAGTTCTGTCTCGGAGCTCTACGGACAATTCCTTCGACCTCATAGCTTGGTTTTTGCTCTGACGTGCACTGTCAACTGTGGTACCTTTATATAGAAAGGTGTGTGCCTTTCCAAATTATGTCCAATCAATTGAATTTACTACAGGTGTACTCCAATCCAGTTGTAGAAACATCTCAGGGATGATCAATGAAAACAGGATGCACCTGAGCTCAATTTCGGGTCTCATAGCAAAGGTTCTCATTTTGGGTTATTGTGTGTAGATTGATTGGGAAAAAATGTTTTATCAATTTTAGAATAAGGCTGTAACTTAACAAAATGTGGAAAAAGTCGAGGGCTCTGAATACTTTCCAAATGCACTGTATGTATATACAGCGTCAACATTGTTCTCTCAACATATTGATTTACTGACTAGTGATCACACAATGCGGATAAACCACTATCATAGACTAGCTTCTTTTTGTGCTGTAATGGTCTTCTATGTTCATAGGTGAATGTCTCTAAGATTTGTCCAAGCTAGAAATATGAATTGTAATTGAAGGGATTGTTGCCATCACTTACCAACCATATACTCTCCCTGTCCCATATTTATGTTGACCTGTTACAGCCTCCACGCGCGCCAATGACGTCAACCTGGCCGACACGATGATAGGGAAGGCTGTAGAGCATATGTTTGAGACGGAGGACGGGACTAAAGACGAGTGGAGGGGCATGGTTCTGGCCCGAGCCCCCATCATGAACACCTGGTTCTTCATCACCTACGAGAAAGACCCCGTTCTGTACATGTACCAGCTCCTAGACGACTACAAGGAGGGAGACCTGAGGATCATGCCTGACTCCAGTGAGTATGGTAAAATTTTGGTTAAAGCCGACAGCATGTATGAGACTCTCTGTCTTATTACAAAGCTTATAATATGTAATGCAGGTATGGTAATACTAAAATCTGAGAGGTAAGGGTTCTTATAACAAAATATTAAACAGTGTAGACCAAATCCCAATGTGAAATTGTATTAAATACTAAACAGTGTAGCCAAATCCCAATGTGAAAATGTATAAAATACTAAGCAGTGTAGACCAAATCCCAATGTGAAAATGTATAAAATACTAAGCAGTGTAGACCAAATCCCAATGTGAAAATGTATAAAATACTAAGCAGTGTAGACCAAATCCCAATGTGAAAATGTATAAAATACTAAGCAGTGTAGACCAAATCCCAATGTGAAAATGTATAAAATACTAAGCAGTGTAGACCAAATCCCAATTTGAAAATGTTTAAAATACTTAACAGTTGGACCCCAGGACGAGTAGCTGCTGCTTTTGCAACAGCTAATGGGGATCCTAATAAAATACCAAATACCAAATCCCAATGTGAAAATCATCTGGAAATGCAGATTAGAGACTCCATTTTATAGCCTCCGTCTTTCCGTAGCCTATTCAAAATAGATTTTTAATTTGAAGCTTGCTGCTGGTCAAACCTTTGAGTCTAAGTACATTTTTATCAAATCAGTTAAATAGGCAAAATGTTGATGTTGCACAGTGCAGTGCACACAGTAAAATAATACTGAATATTAGGTAGAATTATGTGCTGCTCTCAGATTGACAGGCTAACATCACATTCAAATATTCTCCTTCAACGGAAATAAAGAGAACATTTCAGAGAACCTCAGAACATTCTCCATCTACCAATAGTGATGCCATTATGAAAATACTAAGCTGTAGACCAGACAAATCCATTATTTTAGATACAACAGAAAACTCACGTGTGAAACTTCACTGCCAGACAAGTCAAAACAATTTTCTTATCTTTCGGATCTATTTGGGTCCGATACAGACCCAATTGTACTTGGACCCGGCCCTCTCTCATCTCTGACATGTTTCGGGTCGGATTTGGTACACCTCGAATCCAAATCGGGTATGGAATTGACTTTCAAAGAAATTAACGGGTCCTGTTAGGGACAGGTGGGAAGTTTGCAGGTCCAATTCTCTCAGGATGGTGAGGCTTCTCTTAATAATGACAATAGCCTACTCTTTGATGTTCTCCCTTAATGATTAAAGCTATCATCATTGTTATGGTAAACTTACTTTACGTAGTCCTTTTTATTCCTATGGGGAACAAACTATAAAGGTCCACCAGTTCTTCTACTAGTCTAGGGATTAATTTAACCTGACATTGACAGGCCACAATAAACCTGTTTCTGTGTTGTCTCTGCCTGTTGATTTGATCTCAATTGGACTAACCTGGTTAAATAAAGGTAAATTAATTAATTGGTAAACTTATGTGTTTTCTTCTGTCCCAGATGACACTCCGCCTGCAGAGCGGGAGCCAGGGGAGGTAGTGGACAGTCTGGTGGGGAAACAGGTGGAGTACGCTAAAGAGGACGGTTCCAAACGAACTGGCATGGTTATCCACCAGGTGGAGGCCAAACCCTCAGTCTACTTCATCAAGTTCGATGACGACTTCCACATCTACGTCTACGACCTTGTCAAAACCTCCTAAGGCAACCTTGTACCCTTTGACCTTTTCACACTACTGAGCCGAATCGAGCTGTACTGGGCTGGCCTGGTTACACGTACATCCACCATAGCTGAAAAGACTATGCAAAGATATTTTAGAGGTGGTACAGTTTGGTTCAGGTCGGCACGGTAGTGTGAAAAGGGCACTGAGTCGCTGGGCCTAGAGGACAGGAGGTCTGTCTGGGGAGTTAATGATGGATGCAGGAAAGACGATGGTCACCACATGGAACCTTACCTTATCCACCAACTTTTCTTAAATATATCTCGAACGCTTTGTGCAACAGCTTCTTTGAGATGCGACAGACGGACAGCTGGAATGGATATTTCACTGAAGCCTTTGGATTGCTACTAAAGCATCTAGTGTTCTAGAATCTAGTCAGAAGAGAGGGGGGGTGGTCACTGTGCAACTGAGTTATTGGCCACTTGTTGTCTGAGAAGACTATTTGTTTCTGCAACTGGCTATCCCCTATCAGAGTAAAGATCTTAAGGATTTGTTACATAGATCCCTTTGTAAGGGGAGGGACGGGAAAAAGATATCAGCGTTATTTGAACACTGCAAATTAAGTGCGACCTTTAAAGTTAATTACTATCTGGGTTTGTGTCCATCTCAGAGAATTGTTCAATCCTTGACTATGATTATATTTGTTTGTTTATAATGTTAAAAGATACACGACAACATATGCAGTGAGCAAAGGCATTTGTTGAGGGACATGACCATTGTTTTAATTGAAATGTTTCTTTGTTTTTTTTCCAATAACTTGTTCATGTATATTCATATATAATGATAGTTAAATACTGATGCCAATATTTGCAGTTTTATCGTAAGCACTAATTTCAAAGAATCTACTCAGAAACATTTACGCAGTTGTCTTTATAAGTTTTGCCTTTAATAATAATTATATGTTGATCATCTCAACAAACACTATTCAGAATGGTTGACCAGTGAGAAGGTTAATCTGTAGTCCTGAGACTGAGTTTGTTCATTAGGCCTTGCCAAAGCCCTTGACCCTTATCATTCATTATCCAATCATAATAACAGCAATAATTATTATAATTATTCAGATAATACTTATTTTTGTTATTATCGTTTCTGTAGTTATATGTTTACCTTTTTTGGGGGGGGATCAAGGATAGTTTCTATTTTTCATTGTTATACATTATTTAGAGACATCTTCTTCACCTCTGTCTTTGTGTTACAGACTTTCTGTTTAATTGGCATAATAACCTTTTAGTAAACTGTTTTATCAAGCCTTTAAAAAAAATAAAGACAGTATGGTGAAAGCACTGCAAAGTAAGTAAAGTATTTGGAAACTAAAACTCCACACCAGCTCCTCAAATGTGTTCTAAATTCAGCAGTACCACTACAACAATACTAAAGTGTTTCTAAAATCTTCACACAACTGTTAATTCACAACAAGTATTCAAAACTTTAAATGCAACACCCACTTTATAGAGTGCATGTTAAATTGTACTCAAGGAAAGGTTACTAGACTCAATTAGATTTTTATTTGCCTTATTTTTTTTAAATGAGCTGTTTCCCGCCATTATTTAAAGCCTATAATAATGTAGTTGAAATGTGAAAGCCGTTTCTGGCTTTCTCTGTGTGTGGGCGGGTGTGTGACAAAACAACATTCACCAGATGCCCCTAGTTGGCCCCTTTGGAATGTTACAATGGTTGTCAGAGAAACAGTGGGCTACTGAGCACTCTAGAACCTCTGACATACAGATGTTGTTAATTACTGTAGTAACGTTTAGTGTTCATGTGACTGTAACCCCCACCTCTACACTCCTCTGCCTTACTACTCTTTCTCCATGCCCTTCTTGACCTTTAGCAGTGTTTATGCCCAGTCTCTGAAGAGGTAGTATAGTACTGATATTTTCATTAGCCTGTATAGTAACAGAACAGATGTGCCGTTGTGACTGATTTGCGATTAGATAAACCACTGCATCTTCAGCTGAAGTGCCTGCAGAGACATATAAACCCCATTAGTTCTTTTTTTTTAAACATTTTATAACTGTTTTTCTTTCTTTGATGACTGTATGGCTGAATGGTAGCTTTAGAAATAAAACCTGAGAGATTATAATTCGAAGACCCCATAAGGTACCGTATAAACCTCTCTGTATCTAAGAAGATAAACACAAGTATCTTATATATCCTGTTGTATTCCAAACCGCAAACTGACTTGTGTTTTATGCAAGATGTCACCTTCAGGAAAATAATTGAAAGTGTTTGATGGATTGGCATCTCACACTGTTTGATGTTGGTTCATTTTGGGATAAAATAAAAGAGAATATGAAAATAGTCCATTATTTTTGCATGAGTAGCGGAGACAGTAGAACTGTAAGTGGAAGTCAGTGTGAGATACACACAAGCATCTGTCATTTTTTACTTTTTCTATGAGGTTATCTTCATTGTGTTACCTGTTGTGACGGTCCCTTTTTTATTTTCCTGTTTTGCATTTCTAAAGAAAAGAAAAGTTTTTTTTTTGTATTACATTTTTTATTCTGCTCTGCTATAGGATGAAACTCACTGGGGCTGTATGAAAGGCCAATAGAAAGGCCACATGATGCCAGTGTTACGCAGCATTTGAGGGATCATATCTTTCACATACAATACAGATGTTGTCCGTAAATATTTTTTATATGTATCTCTTTTGAGTGGCACAAGGAAAACATGAACTCAAAGAAAAAGGCCTTATAAAATTGGTATGGGGATGTTTATACAGCATATATATATATATATATATATATATATGATATAGAGATAGAGAAAGAGAGATATGTGTGTGTGTGTGTATATATATATATGGCTGTGTGTATATATACATATGTATGTATGTGTGTGTATATATATATATATATATACATATATATATATATAGATATATATGTGTGTGTATGTATGGGGTGTAAGTATATGCATGTGTGTGGGTGTGTAAGGTAGGTAGTACATCTTAGTTACATATCAGAAGAATAAACAATGTACATAGACACTTTAAAGAGAACACATCATTAGGGTTTTCATTACTCAAAGTTACTCTTAAATCAGTTTAAAATAAGATTGAAAACTATGACTTACTGTATTAAGGTCCCTTTTAGATGCTGTTGCTCTTTCCTAACTTGTAAAATACAGTGTATAGTTGATTCTTCATGTTTGTTGGCGTCTACTTCAATGGCTTCTATTTGAACTGGTAATTTGTTATTACTCTGAACAATGTAGAGAGTTAATTTGATTTGCTTTAGGGGTATAAGCATTTAAAAACATGTTACTTAAATCTGTAATTTTTATAATTGTTACGTAAGTATCCTTATAACATTTGAAAAAATAAAAACGTGATGTGAGGTTGTGTGGTGGTTTCTTTCCTTATGGTTTTTCTGCTTTTAAAGATGCCAGACTTAGGTATTTCTCGTACAGAAGATCACCCCTCAAACAAATGTATTCGTCACATACACAGTGTTCAGCAGGTATAAAGACATGAGGCTATATATGCATTGTCTAAATATTACTGATTGTACCTTTAAATAGTTACGTAGAGGACTTAAGACACTGATTGGCCACGTGAGATGTCAATCAAACTGGCAGTTTGTTTTAGCCAACCAACAGTAACCAGCTCTACAGCCGACACATTTCGTTATGACCAAGTTATGACCGTTTGTAAGGTGTTAGTTACTATCTCTATATAGTGATTGAAGAATGAAAATGATGGCCGTTTTGCACTTCTACGAGTGATTTCACGTCTTGGTTAGTAACGGTTCACCGCGAGTAACTGCTACAACTGTAACCGTCCTAAACTGGTTTTGACAACAGTTGCCTAGGTCGTTAGTGCTGCGCGTCGCTGTCCCAAATAAAAATATTGTAACGACCCGGTATTGTGTTCTGTGTTTGTGGGTGTGTTATGGTTCTCATGGCTACTAGCAGGGGTTAAATATGTCAGGGCAGATGGAAAGGTTGGGGGGGTATGATGGGTAATACCGCGGGATTTGGAAATGCATAAATAGGGATTACTGTCTCATAGTTCTCTCTCTTCTGTTCGTGCCTTGATCTGTTCCTATGAGAGTGACTCTTGACCCGACAGGGTAACGTTGTGTACGTTCGGCATTTAGCGGCGTGGGTTGTGGCCGGAACAATAGCCCAGTTTATGAATAAACCTGTGTTAAGACCTGCACACCTAGAGTCCGTCTCTTTTCCCTTTATGACCCAGTCGGGTCATTACATTGGTGTCAGAAGTGCTTTCGAACTACGGGATCGTGACTAGGCGAGTTAGCTGTTCAGTATAGGCCGGGTTGGCTTTAGCGTGACTCGCATCTACGGTCATGTCGCTTGGGGCGAGGCGGAAAATTAAGGAAGAGTCGGACAAAGTGTCCGTTGTGGGCTCGGGGGTACCCGGTCGGGAGGGTCAGGCGGCGACTGCCGTAGGGAAGCTGGAGAGCCACATGGCGGGAGTTAAATTGTCAGTCAGCAAGATGGCAGAACTGGCGGGTTTTCCTTCACATCGCTCGAGAGCAGACGTCACGGCGACGGGGATATCGACGTCACCGGGTGCGGAAATGGCTGGGCCTGCTAAGGTAAACAGAGATGGCGGCGACCTATTGCCATTAGCCACGGTAGCGGCTAAACTACCAAAGTTCAATGGACAAGGTAAATGGGAAGTTTTTTTCACTCAATTCGAGTTGTTGGCTAGAGCCGGGAGGTGGTCTGACGAGACGAAAGCGTTACAGCTTGCCCTGAGCCTGGCGGAGGAGGCGTCGGAATGCCTGCTAACGCTAGCCCCGGGCGATAGGGGCGACTACGGTGCGCTAGTGGAGGCATTGGGGGGCCGTTTCGGCAGCGACGCGCAGCCCAACATGCTGCGTATTGAACTGTGTAACAAAAAGAGACTTCAGGGGGAATCATTAAAGGCGTTGGCAAGTGGTATTCTGAGCCTGACCAGGCGGGCTTATGCAACTATGCCGATTGGGGTGCAAGACGAGCTGGCACGGGACAGTTTTATTAGAGCGCTCTCTTCCACCGAACTGGGTAAGCATGTTCAGATGGCGGACCCACCATCTCTGCAGGCTGCAGTGGAGATAGCCAGGAAGAGGGAGCTGATCTGGGGTGAGGGAGTGAGAGTGGAAGTCACCAGTCAACCAGAGGTGAGAGCAGCGGTGGCTGGGGTGCCAGGGGTCACAAAGCCAGAGTGGGTTGATGAGTTGGGCGGGCTAGTCAAGACTGCTTCGCTTGTCATGGAGAGGGGCTCCAGGCAACGTCGCAGTGTCAGCTCAACTCCTATTGTCTGCTGGGGTTGTGGCCAACCTGGCCACATTCAGCGGGAGTGTGGCAGATTCCCCCGTCACCAGGGAAACGACAACGGGTTCTCGCGCAGGGGGCAGCGCGGGCCCACCCCCCCGCCCCCGAACCCACTGTAAGCAAAGGAGGTACCCTGCAGCGCAGACAAGAGGGTGGGGCCCTGCTCCCCCAGGGTGTAGCTGCCGCCGTGTTTCCTAGTCCGGTAGTTGTGGTGGGACGTACCACCGTTGGGGACTTCTGCAATGTCGTCGTCAAGGTAGAGGGGGTGGAATGTTTGGCCCTGGTCGACACGGGCTCTACAGTAACCCTGGTGAGACCAGACATACTACCTGTTGGGGTGCGGGTGGAGCCGACCCATGTCCAGCTACGGACTGTCACGGGGGAGCTAGCCCCCATGTTAGGGAAGTGTCAGCTATCTGTGACTGTGGGGGGGAGAACTGTGGGGTGTCCGGTGTGGGTAGCAGCGGTGCAGGACCCCTGTATACTGGGAATGGACTTTTTGAAAAACTGTGGGGCTCAGTTGGACTTAGCGTCAGGTACTTTGAGGCTGTCGGGGGGGCCCACAGTGGGAATGTCGCCTTCGGGAGGGCCAGCAGGGGGCAGGGCTGTTCCTCCGTCTTCCTCCAAGCTTGCAGAAACTCCACCGGTCATCCCGGCTGCTCCCTTGGTCGTTGTGCCATCCCAGCAGCTGTCTCCGGCGGCGACGGCCTTCACTCCCCATCATGGTGCAAGCACAGGCAGCCCAGTAGCCCAAAACACACTGGCCCCTTCAACCCATCAGCCCGTCGGGGGGAAGGAGGAAGCTATCGACGCCGTCGAGGCTGTGTGGCTGAAGAACTGTCAGGGTCTGGATGAGGGACAACAGAGACAGTTAAAGCAGCTGCTGTTGGACTTTAAAGATAGCTTCGCTTGGGGGGAAGATGAGGTAGGACAAACGCACCTAGTTCAGCACGAAATAGACACTGGGGACGCCCGACCCATTAAAATTCGGCCCCGTCGTATTCCCCTTGCCAGGAGGGAAGCAGCAGACACAGCTATTGTTGACATGTTGCGGGCTGATTTCATTGAGCCATCAGATAGCCCATGGTCCGCGCCGGTCGTCATGGTGCCTAAGAAAGGGGGTAAACTTAGGTTTTGTGTTGACTACAGGGGCCTAAATTCTGTCACCACTAAAGACTCTTATCCCATACCGAGGATTGATGAGTCGCTAGACCACGTGAGAGGGTCCTCGTGGTTCTCCTCCCTTGATCTGCGCAGTGGCTACTGGCAGGTGCCCCTCTCGCCAGGGGCACGTGAAAAAACGGCCTTCTCCACAGATAGGGGCCATTGGCAGTTCAAGGTGCTGTGCTTCGGGCTCTGTAATGCTCCTGCCACCTTTGAGAGGCTCATGGACAGAGTGCTGGCGGGGGTTCCGAGAGACGAGTGTGTTGTGTACCTAGACGACATATTGGTGCACGGCACATCGTTTGAGGGGGCACTGGGGGCAATTAGGCGAGTGTTGGAGAGAATCTCGGGGGCGGGGCTAAAATTACATCCGGGAAAGTGCCATTTCATGCAAAGGGAGGTGGCGTTCCTGGGGCATCAGCTGGGTGGCGAGGGCATCAGCACGATGCCAGACAAAGTAGAGGCTGTGAGGGGGTGGCCAGTTCCAGGGGGAAAAAAAGAGGTTAAGAGCTTCCTGGGGCTGGCATCCTACTATCGTAGGTTTGTGAAGGGGTTTGCGGGGGTAGCGGCTCCTTTGAACCAGCTACTCAAGGAGGACACTGTTTTTCAGTGGACCGAAGAGCACCAGCGGGCGTTTGAGGCCCTCAAACGGGCCCTGATGGAGGCCCCTGTCCTGGCCTCACCAGACCCGAACCGTCCGTTCATCCTGGACACCGACGCAAGCAATGAGGGGTTGGGGGCTGTGCTGGCTCAGCGGGGTCCTGATGGGGAACACGTAGTAGCTTATTACAGCAGGACTTTTGATAAGGCTGAAAAACGCTACTGCGTGACAAGGAGAGAGCTTTTGGCTGTCGTGGCAGCAGTACGCCATTTCAAGTACTACCTGGGGGGCCTGCCGTTTGTGGTCCGGACGGATCACTCCGCCCTGCAGTGGCTTCTCTCCTTCAAGGAGCCAGAGGGTCAGATTGCCCGCTGGCTGGAGGAGCTACAACCCTACGACTTCCAGGTGGAGCACAGAGCCGGCCTTCGCCACAGCAATGCAGACGCCTTGTCCCGCCGCCCGTGTGCTGAGGATGGCTGTGGGTACTGCGCCAAACGGGTGGAGCGAGAGAGAGAACTGTGCAGGGAGGAGGGAGTCACCGCCACGGTGAGTCAGCTGAGTGTGACAGAGTGCCGGGAGCTTGAGGCTGTGGACGTTGGGGAGTGGAGGCGTCGCCAGGAGGAGGACGCAGAGCTGCGTCCTGTGCTGCGGTGGGTGGAAGAGAGAAGACGACCGCCGTGGGGGGAAGTAGCCCCTCTATCACCAGTCACCAAAGGACTGTGGGCTAAATTCACAGTCCTTAGAGTGGCTGAGGGAGTGCTCCAGAGGGGGTGGAAAAAGCCAGCGACTGGAGAAATTACGTGGCAGGTAGTGGTGCCCAAAAGGCTGCAGGGGAGCGTGTTACAGCAGCTTCATGGGGGAGTAGGCGCAGGGCATTTTGGGGTCTCCAAAACGTTAAAGCGCATGCGTAAAGGCTTCTATTGGGCAAGGCACAGGAGGGATGTTGAGGACTTTTGTAGGCAGTGCGACGAGTGTGCTGCTAAAAAAGGACCTCCAGGTCAGTCACACGCCCTCCTACAACAATTCCCAGTAGGGGAGCCCATGGAGAGACTGGGGGTAGACATAGTAGGGCCGTTTCCAACCACAGACAGCGGTAACAGGTGGATTCTAACCGCCATGGACTACTTCACCAAGTGGCCGGAGGCTTACGCTCTCCCAGACCAGGAGGCGGGGACAATAGCTGATGCGTTGGTGGGGGGAATAATCAGTCGGTTTGGGGTGCCACAGTCTATTCACAGCGACCAGGGAAGAAACTTCGAGTCACGGGTGTTCTCAGAGTTGTGTAGACGGTTAGGCGCGGAGAAGACGCGCACTACTCCGCTTCACCCGCAGAGTGATGGGCTGGTGGAAAGATTTAACAGAACATTAGCACAGCAGCTGGCCATCGTTACCTCAAAACACCAGAGAGATTGGGACACCCACTTACCGTTTATTCTTATGGCGTGTAGGTCGGCTGTTCAAGAATCGACTGCGTGCTCCCCAGCACTACTAATGTTAGGTCGTGAGTTGCGCACCCCAGCCGAACTGACGTTTGGCCACCCTCCTGATAATGACGACGGGGTTTTGCCTGGCCCGAACTATGTGTGTCGTCTGCAGAACCGGTTAGAAGCGGCTCACACCTTCGCAAGAGAGCAACTCGAGAACGCAGGGGTGCGCCAAAAGCGCCACTACGACTCGCGCGCTAGGGGGAGGCACTTTGGAGCGGGAGAATGTGTGTGGCTTCACAACCCCACGCGCAAGAAGGGGCGGTGCCCAAAGCTGGACAGTGCATGGGTGGGGCCGTGTCTGGTGATAGAGAGAGTGGGGGAGGTGACGTACCGGGTGGAGGTTCCCCCACGGAGCAGGAAGGTGGTGGTCCACCGGGATCGATTGGCACCCTACAGAGGGAGGAAAACGGTAGGGAATGGGAGTGAGGGCTCTGATGTGAGCCCACGGGAACAGTCTAACGAGGAGACTCTAGCACAACCTGAGCCTGGGGAGGGGGCTGCTTCTTCGGAGGGCGCTGGAAATGACATTGGGGCAGAGGAGCGTTCTGGGGGGCCACCGCTGAGAGTCACGGGGAGGCCCAAGAGACTGATGCGACCTCCGGGTCGTGTTAAGGATTTTGTTGTGTAACCCTAGGGGCTAGGGTTTAGAAAGGGGGGGGCTATGTAACGACCCGGTATTGTGTTCTGTGTTTGTGGGTGTGTTATGGTTCTCATGGCTACTAGCAGGGGTTAAATATGTCAGGGCAGATGGAAAGGTTGGGGGGGTATGATGGGTAATACCGCGGGATTTGGAAATGCATAAATAGGGATTACTGTCTCATTGTTCTCTCTCTTCTGTTCGTGCCTTGATCTGTTCCTATGAGAGTGACTCTTGACCCGACAGGGTAACGTTGTGTACGTTCGGCATTTAGCGGCGTGGGTTGTGGCCGGAACAATAGCCCAGTTTATGAATAAACCTGTGTTAAGACCTGCACACCTAGAGTCCGTCTCTTTTCCCTTTATGACCCAGCCGGGTCATTACAATATATATAACTATAATGGTTCGATTCGACCATGGTGGAGGTTTTTGTGTGGAAAACTCTGCTCAATAAAGAAGGGGATCTTATTGATCCAGAAGAAACTCTCAGGAATAAAGTAGTAGGACTATATTTTTCTGCCGGCTAGTGCCCGCCTTGTCGAGATTTCACCCCTATTCTATGCGATTTTTACACGGAACTTGTCGAGGAGAGCGAGCCACCTGCACAGTTCGAAATAGTTTTCATATCTTCTGACAAGTCAAGTGATGATATGGTGGAATATTATCATGACATGCACGGGGACAGGCTGGCCCTGCCATGGACGGATCAATACCATTTTTTTTGTAGCCTATTCCTATTTGAGTTATTGTAAATAGCCTAGTGACACAAACATTTCTACATACATTATGGCTGAACTGATCGTATATGCTTTTCCCCACGGTTTGTATCCTATCCCATAGCACAGCAGGCTAACTGTAGGCTACGGGCTTTTTAAAAGGTTTATGGGTCACCCTTTGAGGGATTAGGTTTAAAAATAGGGCAAGGTCTCTACGAGCCTGATTAGACAAAGTGATTGGAACTCTGCAAGGCTAGTCTACTGTATGATCCGACACATTGGGACCTGTATTTTATGTTGTAGCACAGTGGTTCCCAACCTTTTTCGGTTACTGTACGACCAACTGAATTTTGCTCTGCCCGGAAGTACCCCCTCATGTGCATTTTACCAGTAGGCCTATGGTCTCATGAGTCTTCTCAAGTACCCCATGTGGATAGGCCAAGTACCCCCAGGTCCTAGAACCCCTGGTTGGGAACCACTGTTGTAGAACATGTGTTTTGAAATTGTTATTCTCACCCATTTGATTGATAATTGGCCTATCAATTATGAGAAACGTGTGTAGCTATCCTGCAACATCCCTCTCATAATTGGTTTCTGTGACTGACACAATCCTTTGTGGCTTCATAAAAAGTGAATGTGTTATTTTTGCCTGGTATGAGCCATGTGGTGATAAAGACCTGATTGTGCTCTGTGCTGTTCCACTTTCCCTTCCCAGTGATCTCAAGAACAGGTACAAAATCACAGCAGTCCCCAAGCTGGTTATTGTGAAGGAGAATGGAGACGTGATCACAGACAAAGGCAGGAAACAGATCCGGGACCAGTGCCTGGCCTGCTTCAGGAGCTGGCTCGAGGTGGCCGAAGTCTTCCAGAACTTTAAAGCTTCCTAGACATTCTAAAATACATCATTCTACATTCTAGAGCATCTTCCTGCTCCTAACCCATAAAGACTGTTCTTATCTAGCTGTCTATTCTAAACTTCTGCACTACAACGTAATACTGTCTATATTCTAAACTTCTGCACTACAACGCAACACTGTCTGTATTCTAAACTTCTGCACTACAACGCAACACTTGTCTATATTCTAAACTTCTACACTACAACGCAATACTGTCTGTATTCTAAACTTCTACACTACAACGCAATACTGTCTATATTCTAAACTTCTGCACTACAACGCAACACTATCTATATTCTAAACTTCTGCACTACAACGTAACACTGTGTCACGATCGTCTTGATAAGAGAGAGAGGACCAAGGCGCAGCGCGTGAAAAATACATCTTCTTTTAATGAAGGAAAAAACAAACACTTACAAAATGAACAAAACAAACAATCGTGAAGCTAAACTGAACTAAGTGCACACATGCAACATAGAACATAGACAACACCCCACAAAAGCCTACTGCCTATGACAGCCTTAAATATGGCTCTCAATCAGAGACAATGAATGACAGCTGTCTCTGATTGAGAACCAATCTAGGCAGCCATAGACATAACTAGACAACACTACTCTAGCTCTGCCCCATACAACACCCCTAGACATTACAAAACACATACCTTCCCCATGTCACCCCCTGACCTAACTAAAAAACTTAAAGAAAACAAAGAATACTAAGGCCAGGGCGTGACAGTCCCCCCCCCAAAGGTGCGGACTCCGACCGCACAACCTGAAATAGAAAGGGGAGGGTACGGGGTGGGCCCCATCATGGCGGCGGCTCGGGCGCGGGACGTGGCCCCCACTCCACCATTGTCAATGCCCGCCTTGGTAACCTCCTCCAAATGGCCACCCTCCAAATTAACCCCACCGGACTAAGGGGCAGCACCGGACTAAGGGGCAATACCGGAATGAGGGGCAACACCAGAATGAGGGGCAACACCAGAATGAGGGGAAACTCCGAAGTGAAGTGCAGCACCGGACTGAGGGGCAGCACCGGACTGGCTGGCGGCTCTGGCGGATCCTGGCTGGCCGGCGGCTCTCGCGGATCCTGGCTGGCTGGCGGATCCTGGCTGGCTGGCGGATCCTGGCTGGCTGGCGGATCCTGGCTGGATGACGGCCATGGCTGGATGACGGCTCTGGCTGGTCATGGCTGGATGACGGCTCTGGCTGGTCATGGCTGGATGACGGCTCTGGCTGGTCCTGGCTCGCTGACGGCTCTGGCTGATCATGGCTCGCTGACGGCTCTGGCTGGTCATGGCTCGCTGACGGCTCTGGCTGGTCATGGCTCGCTGACGGCTCTGGCTGATCCTGTCTGGCGGAAGGCTCTGGCTGATCCCGTCTGGCGGAAGGCTCTGGCTGATCCTGTCTGGCGGAAGGCTCTGGCTGATCCCGTCTGGCGGAAGGCTCTGGCTGATCCTGTCTGGCGGAAGGCTCTGGCTGATCCCGTCTGGCGGAAGGCTCTGGCTGATCCCGTCTGGCGGAAGGCACCTCCAAATCCGCCCTCACCGGCTCCTTACGGTAAGCAGGAGGAGTTGGCTCACGTCTCCCGACTGACCCAACTAAACTACCCGAGAGCCCCCCCCCCCAAGAAATTTTTGGGTTTGACTTACGGGCTTCCAGCCTTGTTTCCGTGCTGCCTCCTCATAGCGCCGCCTCTCTGCTTTCGCTGCCTCCAGCTCAGCTTTGGGGCGGCGATATTCTCCTGGTTGAGCCCAGGGTCCCTTTCCGTCCAATATTTCCTCCCAAGTCCACGAGTCCTGGTTCTTTGGCCACTGCTGCTGGTTCGTCTCACGCTGCTTGATCCATGGTTGGTGGGGTGTTCTGTCACGATCGTCTTGATAAGAGAGAGAGGACCAAGGCGCAGCGCGTGAAAAATACATCTTCTTTTAATGAAGGAAAAGACAAACACTTACAAAATGAACAAAACAAACGATCGTGAAGCTAAACTGAACTAAGTGCACACATAGAACATAGACAACACCCCACAAAAGCCTACTGCCTATGACTGCCTTAAATATGGCTCCCAATCAGAGACAATGAAGGACAGCTGTCTCTGATTGAGAACCAATCTAGGCAGCCATAGACATAACTAGACAACACTGCTCTAGCTCTACCCCATACACATACAACACCCCTAGACATTACAAAACACATACCTTCCCCATGTCACACCCTGATCTAACTAAAAAACATAAAGAAAACAAAGAATACTAAGGCCAGGGCGTGACACACTGTCTATATTCTAAACTTCTACACTACAACGCAACACTGTCTATATTCTAAACTTCTACACTACAACGCAACACTGTCTATATTCTAAACTTCTACACTACAACGCAACACTGTCTATATTCTAAACTTCTACACTACAACGCAACACTGTCTATATTCTAAACTTCTACACTACAACGCAACACTGTCTATATTCTAAACTTCTACACTACAACGCAACACTGTCTATATTCTAAACTTCTACACTACAACGCAACACTGTCTATATTCTAAACTTCTGCACTACAACGCAACACTGTCTATATTCTAAACTTCTGCACTACAACGTAATACTGTCTATATTCTAAACTTCTACACTACAACGCAACACTGTCTATATTCTAAACTTCTACACTACAACGCAATACTGTCTATATTCTAAACTTCTACACTACAACGCAACACTGTCTGTATTCTAAACTTCTGCACTACAACGCAACACTGTCTATATTCTAAACTTCTACACTACAACGCAACACTGTCTATATTCTAAACTTCTACACTGCAATGCAACACTGTCTATATTCTAAACTTCTGCACTACAACGTAATACTGTCTATATTCTAAACTTCTGCACTACAACGCAACACTGTCTATATTCTAAACTTCTACACTACAACGCAACACTGTCTATATTCTAAACTTCTGCACTACAACGCAATACTGTCTATATTCTAAACTTCTACACTACAACGCAACACTGTCTATATTCTAAACTTCTACACTACAACGCAACACTGTCTATATTCTAAACTTCTACACTACAACGCAACACTGTCTATATTCTAAACTTCTACACTACAATGACAATATGTTTTTTTTTCTAATGAATAGACATGAGTGGCTTATATTTTCAGAATACATATTTTGAGGCTTTCGGCTATTTTTTATATTTTGTTTTATATGACTTAAAATGCACAATAATGATTAAATCCTTTGCTGTCTGTTAACAGTCTGATAGTTATTGTGAAGTGTAATGATGTTATGGAACAATCAAGTCAGTGCCATTCCTCAGTGTGCCATTAGAATGCTAAAAGAAAAGCCCACAGGATAGATAGTATTTTCACCATAGCTAAATTGAATCACAATCATTTTGTTTTCCTTGTAAATTGGCAAGCTCTTTGACTTAGATTATGATAGTCAACAGTCAGCGCTCATCCAAGCCTGTCTCTATAGATTATTATCTATATGTTATTATATGTTATTATAACAAATCATGCTGATGTCAAATAATTGATAAATGTCCACTTGATGGCTGTAAAAACTAACAAGGTAATGCTAATGCCTTTGCACTTTATTCCAGTGAAATCATTTTTACCACAGGATGTCGCCATAGACTCACTTATAAGGCTACATCCTCAGCTATAGATTGTATGCTACAGCACTTCTCCCTCCCCCATAGAGTTTCTGTTTTTCCACCTATTATCTTTTGTGAGAAAGCATTTCATGTAAACAATATATTTGTAAGAATATTTTGAAAGAGTTGCTATTGCAGTATGTCAAACAGGGAAACTAGTTTGAGGGGGATTTGACCAAATGCTAAACTGAACTTGATCCTTTGAATTAAAAGAGGCTTGACAAAGTAGAGAAATTTTGTGTTAAAGAAACCTCTGAAATGCCATAGGCATAGCGCTTGCTCAGTCAGCTCCTTCCCTCCCATTACTTTATGGTCTCTGACTGAAATACTGCCTACACAGTGCTGACTGGGCCGTTCAGTCCTCTGGTTAATTCACTTATGCAATTATGGTGAATTATTTAGAATCTGTTGAAGAAACTTGCTGTCCTTACTCAGCTGAAGTGCCATTAGGTCAGCGTCTTGACCATAAAAATGTATATTTGGGTTTTTATGAACACAGTTATTGTCAAGGTGACAAGTGATCAGAGAAACCTTTAAGACACCTTGTTCACTGGTCCAACAGCTGTCCTATGGAAAGAGCTGCCACCAGTTTAGCAATTGAGAGGTCTTGAACCAGCGACCCTACAACTACAGGACAAGTGCACACCTGTGGCATAGGTCAAGTGTGCCATAATGGTCTAGACCTCTTGGTGGTGGCCATAGTTTGCTCATATAGGCTACAGCGAGGCTACAGCAAGGATATAGGCTACACCGAGGCTATCGGCTATCATGAGGTAGGTAGGCTTGTGAGGCAAAGTCACTCCAATGAACGGGTTGACCAAACTCACAATAATTGTTTCCAGCTCTTCTTGGTGATGCAACCATTATATAACACTTTGCCGAGTGCAAACTAGTCCCGAGAGCAAAAAAAAACTTAGGCTATTTGAACGGTTTGACTTTTAACTTGGCTTGAATGCACGGCACACAATCACACAACATTTGTGAGGTTCTCAGGACCTGCTTGAGCCAGACTTCCCAAGTACCCAAATGAACTGTCTGACCTCAGACACTGCTCTGAGACCTGTTCTCAATGTTCCTTTGAGACACAGCTGGAGGGAATGTGTGTAATGAGTGGACATGATGAATAAACCACTGTACGGTAGACTGGCGGGTGGCTGTGGTTTTCATACCACTGTGCAGCTCTGCTTCTAAATCGCAGAACAGAGTTGCAACAAGAGGACCTCAGTTGCCTAAACCCCAACTCAAAATACCACCGATGGTAGGAGAAAACAGGGTTCCTTTTCACAACTGATTTTAACTAAATATTATTGGTTCCACAGCCTTTTTATAGATTTGTCAACTTTTTGTAATTGAAAAAAAATGTTTGCTCAAACATTAAAAAACTTCTGCAAAAGTTCAGTCAACTTAAAATGATGTGTTTGCTCAATTTGTCTCATTATTTTGGCATCGTACCTACAAAAAAAAGCTTGTGGAACTAGTTACACACACAGTACTTTTAACAGACAATGTTTTCTGCTGACATACTTGACACACATGATTACATTGTACATGTTCATTTATACAGGAGTTAGTGTTCAACATGTCCTCACATGGGATTTGAACTCACAAACTCTTGGTTCACAGCATTCCAATCTTCCTGCTAACAGGTCCCGAGAAATAAATCTCAGCTCTGTCAAAAGTACAGTTAAGAAAATCTATTTAATTTAAAGTGTAACATTAAAATAGAGTAATATGCAACACCAACATTCGAAAATTATACAGAAAACCCCAAAATTGCTTAAATAAGTAATTCAAATCAGTAATGAGAGAATAACTGCATTTTTAACAGAGCTGAGATTTATTTTGAAGTGCAAAGAGTAGCAAAACAGGTGAAATCAGTCATTGACACAGACCTGGTGGCATCGGGGAATATTGGAAGGTCATGAACCAAGAGGTTGTGCATTCAAATCCCAGGTGAGGACAAGCTGAATAATAATTAGTGTATAAATGAACATGCACAATATAATCATGTATATCATTCCTTGTGTGTCAAATATGTCAGTTGAAAACATTGTATTTTAAAATCACTGTGTGTGTAACTAGTTCCACAGCCTTTTTTAAGGTAAGATTCCCTAAATAATAATTTCTAGTTAAATGAACATATGAGACAAATTGAGCAAACACGTCATTTTAAGTTGATTACATTTTGTCTGTTTTCTCATGTTGTAGTTAGGTCTGGGATAACTAACATGTTTCAGTTCAAGTTAAACTTTGAGGGAAAATGTTGTAAACAAAAAAAAAGACTGTAGAACCAAATAAATAGTTGAAACAACTAGATTTGTGTTTTTTTGTTTGTTATTTTCCAGTGTAGACGCACCTTTTCAGAATAACGGTCATGCAGTTCAAATTGAAATATGATATCAATCGGGGTCTAGCATTTATTTCCCTCTTCATATTAGCCAATAATGGTACATTTGATATTTCAACACCAAAGTTGTTTGCCTACATGTTCATACTAGACCAAAAGACAGAACCGTGCTGCGCTTTTTTACGCATGCTGTGCGTTAGGGGAGTTTCTCAACTCTCATCTCCCCGATGTTTTCATATGGACTGCCAGTCTATCTCAGAACCAGACACGACCAAATAATATAAGCTACAGCAACTAAAATTGGGTATAGACTAATCCAGATCCACATGTCTCACTTGAGATTCAGTCGAATAAGACTAAGCTACTTTCTTGCTGGCATAGGACTGTATGACTGTATGAAAGCTAGTAGTGTTTATTGTGCTATAAGGGCATGCTGAATCAGGTAACAACACATCCTTTATGTGAGTGTTGAGGAGAGGCGGAGAAACCACTGGGGCGGGCTGGGCTCGCAGGATCCTCTTCCTGTGTGAGTACACACACGCTCTTTATTCACCGCACTTTTTACACTCGTGCTTACGGTCCACCGAGAATCATCCACTGGAATAAGGAGAAATGGTTGAATGAAAGGTATGGAGAAAGCATGATGGTTGTTATCGTCTCTCTGTGTTTCTAATGTTTGAGAGTGTCATGCTGTGGGTAAGTAGGATAAGCTTTGCCTGTGTTCAATATTGTTTGATTTGGCGGTTGATGCGGGCACATGTTGCCATGTAAACACCAAATGAACTGTCTGTTCACATCAGGGAAGTTTAGTCTCTTTCCTAGATGGTGAGATGAGATTTGGTGATGGAAATTGTTTCAGCATCAAGAAGATAACGCTGAATGTATAGGCTAAGCCTTATGAAATATAACACACACACATATATATATATATTTATCAAGAGTTAATATCAAGAGTTAATATCATGCCATCTCCAATCAGTTCAGGCATTTCAATTCAATTTGTACAATAATTCAGATTGTGAAATGATTATGACCATACAGAGTACGTGTGTGTGTGTGTGTGTGTGTGTGTGTGTGTGTGTGTGTGTGTGTGTGTGTGTGTGTGTGTGTGTGTGTGTGTGTGTGTGTGTGTGTACTTTCTTACACATATTTTTCTTCAAACTGCATTGTTGGTTAAGGGCTTGACAGTAAGCATTTCACTGTAAGGTCTACACCTGTTGTATTCGGCGCATGTGACAAATAACATTTAATTTCCAATGAGATAGAGAGAGAGAGAACAGAGAGAGAGAGAGAGAGAGAGGACTGTTTAAATACGGGTGTCTTTTATTCATTGTGACAGTATTGTGCTCATCACTGGGATGTTTGTTTTTAGATGGGCTAATGCTGTGAAGAAAATAGAGATAGGATGGGAGGGAGAGATATTGTCAAGAGAACGGAGTTAGGCTGTGGTGGGAATGGGACTGTGTCTATGAGATGAAAGAGGGTAGTGTTGGAATGAGATGACAGACAGTAGCCTAGTCTCACTCCCCCAGCAATAGCCTACAGGGATAGGATGGAAGGAGTTTGGTGAAGAGAGGAGGTGTGCCCAGTTCTCTCATGTTGACAGAGATGATGATGACACATTCTATTCTGTGGGAGAGAGGGACTGGCACACCGAGTGACTAAAAGGAGACGCATGATGTTGTGAGGCTCCTGCCTTTCCTCGTGTGAACAGAGAACCACTCTGCTAAGACAGGTTCTCTTTCTGCTTCTCTCTTTCTGCTTCTCTCGCTTTTTTGCTCTCTCTCTCACACACACACACACACACACACACACACACACACACACACACACACACACACACACACACACACACACACACACACACACACACACACACACACACACACACACACACACACACACACACACACTAACACACACTAACACACACACATCCAGCCAGTCCTTCCGTATGACGTCATGCAAAATTCAGATTAACAATTGGGTAGATTAGCAGTAAGCGGTTAATTGGGAACATTGCGAGAGCGTAGAGTAAAGGGGTTGGTTGTTTGCGTTGGGGCAAATAACCCCAGACATTACAACATTCAAACACCTAGCCGCA
The DNA here is from genome assembly GCF_029448725.1 of Salvelinus fontinalis. Lineage (NCBI taxonomy): Eukaryota > Metazoa > Chordata > Actinopteri > Salmoniformes > Salmonidae > Salvelinus > Salvelinus fontinalis. The sequence goes on along the minus strand of NC_074666.1, from coordinate 8,585,038 downwards.
GCTCTGCTCTCGCACAAAACTCACAGCTAATGTCCTCTTGATTGTACTGCATGCTAATTCAGGGCCTTGGTTTTAATCAGGAAATTACTCTCTAAGCCTGCTTTATGCAATCGTGAAAAAGTTGGCCTAAAGTGCCTCACTGTTAAAATATTTGGCCATAATAGATCCAGTTGTTTTCTAAATCAGAAATTAATAAACTGGGATTGCTTGAAATGTGTTTTGTATGAATTATTTAGACAGATATTGTAAGTATATTTTAAGCCAGTCAAAAATCTGTCAGATACTATTTTCCTTAAAAAAAGCCAAGTCAAACCCCACTCTGTAACAGTGAAGTGACTATTCACTAGCCAAACATATGTGTGTCACTTGGTGCCAAGTATCCTTTCTGTTTAGGGGGATATGGTTTCCCTTAGTGAGATGTTCACTACAACAATACATTATGTATCTGTGTCTGAGTCTAATGTCCATCTGTTAGATGTCCTCCTGTTTCCATGTGTGGAATATTCACTAGTTAATCCTCTGCTGGTCCGCTGGTGGCTGCTGGTGCTGACGTGACATTTATCTCATGTACACAGATCAGGTGTCAGTCATCCTCTCTCTGTCTGAAGTACAGTCCATCCAGAGACATAGAGGTATGACTCTGAGTCCATCTAGCCAGGGTCATTTTATCGCATGATGTTCATGATGATGATAAATGGCATATATTTTATTAAATATTATTAGTAATGTGATCTCCACAGAGATATCTCTCCTTAATGACCAGACATCAGAGGAGGAGTCATCCTTATCGATCGCAGCTCGACACACACGCACACACAGACACACGCACGCACGCACGCACACACACACACACACACACACACACACACAGAAGTCCTGGCCATATAAACCAGCCCTACCTGTATTACGAAGCCAGCAGTACTGGCTACCAGTCATGTCCACATGCATACACACTGGCTCCATTCACTGGTCCCATTCCAAAATCAGTACCCCTTCTAGTCTCCAGTGTGAGCCCACTGGTCTGTTGGATAGAGGGCTCCATTCTGTTAGACATCACACAGGAGGACAGAGGGCTCCATTCTGTTGGACATCACACAGGAGGACAGAGGGCTCCATTCTGTTGGACATCACACAGGAGGACAGAGGGCTCCATTCTGTTGGACATCACACAGGAGGACAGAGGACTCCAGTCTGTTGGACATCACACAGGAGGACAGAGGACTCCAGTGTGTGGATCTAATAGGAGGCTGGTGCTGCTGGCCAAAGTCTTACACCATTTGTTGGACAAGGTCGCTGGATTCTGCACTCTAATTCACCAGAAATCCAGTACATCATGTTTCTCACGGGAAGCCAGAAAACAGGGAAAGAAGTGTGTGTGCATGCCTGTGTGTGTGTGTGTGTGTGTGTGGGTGTGAATGCTAGTATGTGTGTGTGTGTATGCCAGTGTGTGTGTGTGTGTGTGTTTGTGTGTGTGCGTGCATGCATGCATGCCAGTGTGTGTGTGTGTGTGTTTGTGTGTGTGTGTGCATGCATGCCAGTGTGTGTGTGTGTGTGTGTGTGTGTGTTTGTGTGTGTGCGTGCATGCCAGTGTGTGTGCGTGCAACCTTGCAGGCATGTCTGTGTGTGTGTGTGTGTGTGTGTATGCAACCTTTGCGTGCGTGTGTGTGTGTGTGTCACACAGCCATGCCGCCCATTCAGATGAGATGTAACCTGAGGCTAGAAGGTCATGCTGGATGAGTTCATGTGTTATCTGGCAGTCTTCAGACCTGGAGATGATGCCGGGGCAATGAGGGCAGAACACACACTCTGTATATAAGCTCCTTCATCAGCAAGTGAAGCTCAAATGAGGGCACACTCAGTACTGATGTACTAATGGTACATTAGACTGCAGGAGTGGGAGTGACAATATTATTGTATAATATCTAATCTATGTAGAGGGAATCCATAATCGAGATTATCCTGCTACACTAAGAACCCAGTCATAGACTGTGTAAAATATACACTGAGAGTACAAAACATTAAGAACACCTTCCTAATATGGATTGTATTGAAAGCATTGTGGCTTGTTATGAATTGTTTTAGGAAGAACACTTTCATTGTTTGGGGCAGCAGGTAGCCTAGTGGTTAGAGTGTTGGTCTAGTAAACAAAAGGTTGCAAGATCAAATCCCTGAGCTGACAAGGTAAAAATGTGTCATTCTGTCCCTGAACAAGGCAGTTAACCCGCTGTCATTGAAAATAAGAAATTGTTCTAAACTGACTTGCCTAGTTAAATAAAGGAAAAATAAAATTATAGTTCTGTAAGTTGTGCTTACTATAGGGTATAGGTTTAGGTAAGTATGTCAATGTGACACTATGTGCTTTTGTGTATAGATAGAGAGATGGAGTGCGTAACTGAGATTAAGTGTTTAGTGTGTAGCAGAACAGAGAGTGTTTTTAGGAGCAGAGCGGGCCAGATGGCGGCTAGGGTAGTGTAGGATCAGGCTGGGGCCTGGCACCGAGGAAAGTAGCTCCCAGGAACCCTAATTAAGGGGAGGGAGAATCACCTGAGGGCCAGAGGGACATCAAAGAGCCCTTTCTCTAACCCTCTCTCTGCCCCCTTCTCTCTCACTCTCTCCTTCTCTCCCCCATCTCTCCTTTTCCCTCTCTCTCTCTAAAGGACTGCTCTACAGTAACACCTTTGACTGGTTTTGTGTTCTCTCCCCTTCTCTCTCCCCTTCTCCTCCTCTCCTACTCTCCTCCTCACCCCCCTCTCCTCCTCTCCCCCTCTCCCCCCTCTCCTCCCTCTCCTCCTCTCCTCCAATCCCCCCTCTCGCCCCCCCCCTTCTCCTCCTCTCCTACTCTCCTCCTCACCCCCCTCTCCTCCTCTCCCCCTCTCCCCCCTCTCCTCCTCTCCTCCTCTCCCCCTCTCCTAAAACTTCCCCTTTTTCTACACGGCCAGTTCAGACAGATTCACATTAAAAGCCACTGTACATTCCCGAAGGGAAGCCCAGGTAGAGAATGACACGTCAGTGACCAGGACGAAACTGTAGGAATAACTGATATATAGAGATCACTGAGGTTGTTATAGGGTTAGTAGGGTTCATGATCTTGTTTTCAGTCATTACAGACCGACCACTGCTAGCGTTCATGTATGTAACCACTGCACCTTGCTCAGTGCTCAGTATGGTAAATATTTGAACATTCTAGCTTCATGTATGAAGTAACGCACTTGCGTACATACACACACACACACACACACACACACACACACACACACACACACACACACACACACACACACACACACACACACACACACACACACACACACACACATACACATACACATACACATACACATACACATACACACACACACACACACACACACATCCAGCCAGTCCTTCCGTATGACGTCATGCAAAATTCAGATGAAAATTGGGTAGATTAGCAGTAAGTGGTTAATTGGGAACATTGCGAGAGCGTAGAGTAAAGAGGTTGTCAGGATACCAAGGATAGAACCATCAAACAACATGTAGTAGCCTACAGACAGCATGGAGTAACCCACAGATAGCATAGAGTAACCTACAGACAGCATGGAGTAACCCACAGACAGCATGGAGTAACCTACAGACAGCATGGAGTAACCCAAAGACAGCATAGAGTAACCTACAGACAGCATGTAGTACGCTACAGACAGCATGAAGTAACCCACAGACAGCATGGAGTAAGCTACAGACAGCATGGAGTAACCTACAGACAGCATGGAGTAACCTACAGACAGCATGGAGTAACCTACAGACAGCATGGAGTAACCTACAGACAGCATGGAGTAGTCTACAGACAGCATGGAGTAACCTACAGACAGCATGGAGTAACCCACAGACAGCATAGAGTAACCTACAGACAGCATGTAGTACGCTACAGACAGCATGGAGTAACCCACAGACAGCATGGAGTAAGCTACAGACAGCATGGAGTAACCTACAGACAGCATGGAGTAACCTACAGACAGCATGGAGTAACCTACAGACAGCATGGAGTAGTCTACAGACAGCATGGAGTAACCTACAGACAGCATGGAGTAGTCTACAGAGAGCATGGAGTAGTCTACAGACAGCATGGAGTAGTCTACAGACAGCATGGAGTAGTCTACAGACAGCATGGAGTAACCTACAGACAGCATGGAGTAGTCTACAGACAGCATGGAGTAACCTACAGACAGCATGGAGTAGTCTACAGACAGCATGGAGTAGTCTACAGACAGCATGGAGTAACCTACAGACAGCATGGAGTAACCTACAGACAGCATGGAGTAACCTACAGACAGCATGGAGTAACCTACAGACAGCATGGAGTAACCTACAGACAGCATGGAGTAGTCTACAGACAGCATGGAGTAACCTACAGACAGCATGGAGTAGTCTACAGACAGCATGGAGTAGTCTACAGACAGCATGGAGTAGTCTACAGACTGCATGGACTAGTCTACAGACAGCATGGAGTAGTCTACAGACAGCATGGAGTAGTCTACAGACAGCATGGAGTAACCTACAGACAGCATGGAGTAACCTACAGACAGCATGGAGTAACCTACAGACAGCATGGAGTAACCTACAGATGAAATGGAGTAACCTGCAGACAGCATGGAGTAACCTACAGACAGCATAGAGTAACCTACAGACAGCATGGAGTAACCTACAGACAGCATGGAGTAACCTACAGACAGCATAGAGTAACCTACAGACAGCATGGAGTAACCTACGGACAGCATGGAGTAACCTACAGACAGCATGGAGTAACCTGCAGATGAAATTGAGTAACCTACAGACAGCATGGAGTAACCTACAGACAGCATGGAGTAACCTACAGACAGCATGGAGTAACCTACAGACAGCATGGAGTAACCTACAGACAGCATGGAGTAGTCTACAGACAGCATGGAGTAGTCTACAGACAGCATGGAGTAGTCTACAGACAGCATGGAGTAGTCTACAGACAGCAAGGAGTAGTCTACAGACAGCATGGAGTAGTCTACAGACAGCATGGAGTAGTCTACAGACAGCATGGAGTAGTCTACAGACAGCATGGAGTAGTCTACAGACAGCATGGAGTAGTCTACAGACAGCATGGAGTAGTCTACAGACAGCATTGAGTAGTCTACAGACAGCATGGAGTAGTCTACAGACAGCATGGAGTAGTCTACAGACAGCATGGAGTAGTCTACAGACAGCATGGAGTAGTCTACAGACAGCATGGAGTAGTCTACAGACAGTATGGAGTAGTGTACAGACAGCATGGAGTAGTCTACAGACAGCATGGAGTAGTCTACAGACAGTATGGAGTAGTGTACAGACAGCATGGAGTAGTCTACAGACAGCATGGAGTAGTCTACAGACAGCATGGAGTAGTCCACAGACAGCATGGAGTAGTCTACAGACAGCATGGAGTAGTCTACAGACAGTATGGAGTAGTGTACAGACAGCATGGAGTAGTCTACAGACAGTATGGAGTAGTCTACAGACAGCATGGAGTAACCTACAGACAGCATGGAGTAGTCTACAGACAGCATGGAGTAACCTACAGACAGCATGGAGTAGTCTACAGACAGCATGGAGTAGTCTACAGACAGCATGGAGTAGTGTACAGACAGTATGGAGTAGTCTACAGACAGCATGGAGTAACCTACAGACAGCATGGAGTAGTCTACAGACAGTATGGAGTAGTGTACAGACAGCATGGAGTAGTCTACAGACAGCATGGAGTAGTCTACAGACAGCATGGAGTAACCTACAGACAGCATGGAGTAGTCTACAGACAGCATGGAGTAACCTACAGACAGCATGGAGTAGTCTACAGACAGTATGGAGTAGTGTACAGACAGCATGGAGTAGTCTACAGACAGCATGGAGTAGTCTACAGACAGTATGGAGTAGTGTACAGACAGCATGGAGTAGTCTACAGACAGCATGGAGTAGTCTACAGACAGCATGGAGTAACCTACAGACAGCATGGAGTAGTCTACAGACAGCATGAAGTAGTCTACAGACAGTATGGAGTAGTCTACAGACAGCATGGAGTAACCTACAGACAGCATGGAGTAGTCTACAGACAGCATGGAGTAACCTACAGACAGCATGGAGTAGTCTACAGACAGCATGGAGTAGTCTACAGACAGCATGGAGTAGTCTACAGACAGCATGGAGTAGTCTACAGACAGCATGGAGTAGTCTACAGACAGCATGGAGTAGTGTACAGACAGAATGGAGTAGTCTACAGACAGCATGGAGTAGTCTACAGACAGCATGGAGTAGTCTACAGACAGCATTGAGTAGTCTACAGACAGTATGGAGTAGTCTACAGAGACATCTTAGCACACGAACAACACCTCGGAGCCACAGGTGAGAATGCCACAAAATCCAACCTCAAATACTTCACACTTCACAAAGATACTGTGTTCTACAGAGAAGCAAAAGAAGGCTGTCAGAGGCCCTTTCCACACCCTCCCCACCTCCCCAACCTGTTCCTTCCCCTCTCATCTCTGTTTGACAAGGGCATGTTATTTCCACGGCATAACTGTGACTGCTGTCTGGGAATGGGCCAGAAATGGGTCAGTATTTAGAATAAATTGTACCCTGCAAAACATCTGCCCCCCCCCACACACACACCCCCACACCCACACACACACACACACACACACACACACACACACACACACACACACACACACACACACACACACACACACACACACACACACACACACACACACACACACACACACACACACACACACACACATCCCTCCGCCTCCCACCCACAGTGCACAGTGCACAGCCCCATGCCGCTCAGCCACCAATACCCCGTAGCCAGGAAGCCTTTCTTACAGGGGTAGTCGTTTCCATGTCACAACCAGATGCTACTCAGAGATTAACACGAGAGGTGTCCCCCTCTGATCATCACCCGCCCGGCTCGCCACCTCAGCTCTCTCTCTTTTCTGTCGCTCCCTTTTCTGCAAGTCCTCTGAAAGAGAAAATACATTACTCATCATAGCTTAGTCAGATCAGAATATGTTTTATTCGGTCGGTGCCCTTCTGTTTTTTTTTCTCTCTACATTTGTATACAAGCGCTTATAAACACTATTTGCATATTGATCACGTAATGATTCCTATTTAGCAAATGCTTAAACAAAGATTCCGTATAAACATTTGTAAGGTAGGATGGATTAAATCTAGCTCTACTGTTTCTAAGGAACAAACAAATCCCTCTTAGTTATACGAACACAGGAAGAACGTCAGAAACATTAGCCGAAGTAACACCAGTAACAGCAAGACAGAACCCACAGTTGTACGTAACTATTCGTACACAACACCATTAGTCAGAGGTGACAGGAACATGGCTAAACTCCTCTAAACTGTAACACCACAGTTTAATACTTCCCTCTGTATTGGACAGGCTATGACATCACCGCTGAGATGAGACCTGCCAGAAAGTAAAAAGGCACATCATTTCCTGACTGCAATACAGTGGCAGTTTGTTTCACCTCAGACCGAAAATTAAGACAAGACTTGAAGGTTAGCTCAGTTGCCAACTTATTCACAAAGGATCTCAGAATAGGAGTGCTGATCTAGGGTCAGTTTTTCCCTTAATATCATAATGAATAATGTGGAACTGATCTTGGATCAGTAGTCCTACTCTGAGACGGTTTATGAATATGGGCCCTGGTTTCAGAAGTAGGAATAGATGTTATCTTGTAATGTACTTTTCATTCAGTTCCACATTAGGGTTATATTGGGATCTGTGTACAGTATTAAATGTAGATAGAATCAGTATGACGTTGAAATTTAATAATGAATCATAATGTAATTATTGATTTCAGAGAAGAACACATCATCCCATAATATGATGTAGAGGTTTTATATTGCGGTATGACAGCCCTCTCAGTTCCCCTGGGGAGTCAAATGGAAACCAGTGAATCAATCCATTGACACAGTCACTGAGAGTCGGTGGTTTGGCTGTGAATCACCATTCATTCAGTCTCTCCTACCAACCTCAGTCCCTGGCTCTGGCTCTATGTGGGAGAAGGCCTGGTAGTTACAGGCTGTGGACTCATAGGGTACATTTAATTAGTGTACAAGTAGCATCCTCACCTCGTCTCCTTTCCACTGCACTGTCACATACAAAAGAAAATAAGACAAAAGAAAATATATATATGTATACAGTGCAAGCTCGTAGCATCATACCCAAGAAGACTCGAGGTTGTAATCCCTGCCAAAGGTGCTTCAACAAAGTACTGAGTAAAGGGTCTGAATACATATGTAAATGTGATTTTTAAGTTTTTTATTTTTAATAGATTTGATCAAATTTCTAAAAACCTGTTTTTGCTTTGTCATTATGGGGTATTGTGTTTAGATTCATGAGGGGAAAAAACAATTTAATCCATTTTAGAATAAGGCTGTAACGTAACAACATGTGGAAAAAGTCAAATGGTTTGAACACTTTCCAAATGCACTGTATATATGTTTTATTGTCACTTTAACTCAGTACTGGTACCCCGTGTACAGTCTACTTCAGAAAGCATTAATACCCCTTGACTTATTCCACATTTTGTTGTGTTTCAGCCTGAATTCTAAATGTATTAAATATTATTTTTTTCACCCATCTACACACAATACCCCACAATCACAAAGTGAAAACATGTTCTTAGAGATTTCTGCAAATTTTGGAAAATGTAATATAGAAAAATCTAATTTAAATAAATATTCACACCCCTGAGTCAATAATTTGTAGGAACACCTTTTGTCAGCAATTACAGATGTGAGTCTTTCTGGGTAAGTCTCTAAGAACTTTCCACACCTGGATTGTGCTACATTTTCCCATTATTCTTTTCAAAGTTTTACAAGCAAATTGGTTGTTGATCGTTTCTAGACAACCATCTTCAGGTCTTGACATATGTTTTTCAAATAGATTTAAGTCCAAACTGTAATTCGGCCACTCAGGAACATTCACTGTCTTCTTGGTAAGCAACTCCAGTGTAGATTTGGCCTTGTGTTTTAGATTATTGTCCTGCTAAAAGGGGAATTCATCTCCCAGTGGAAAGCAAACTGAACCAGGTTTTCCTCTACGATTTTGCCTGTGCTTAGCACCATTCCGTTCCTTTTTTATCCTGAAAAACTCCCCAGTCCTTAACGATTACAAGCATACCCATAACATGATGCAGCCACCACCATGCTTGAAAATATGGAGAGCGGTACTCAGTGATGTGTTGTGTTGCATTTGCATACAACATAAACCTTTGTAATCAGGACATAAATGTAATTTCTTTGCCACATTTTTTGCAGTTTTACTTTAGTTTACTTTAGCTTCCTGGTTTTCACTCTATAATTTAGGTTAGTATTATGGAGTAACTATACCGAACAAAAATATAAACGCAGCATGCAACAATTTACAGTTCACATAAGAAATCAGTAAATTGAAATAAATTCATTAGGCAGTAATCTATGGATTTCACATGAGTGGGATTTCAGATATGCATCTGTTGGTCATAGATATCTTAAAAAACAGGTAGATGTGTGGATCAGAAAACCAGTCAGTATCTGGTGTGACCACCATTTTCCTCATGCAGAGCAACACATCTGCTTTGTATAGAGTTGATCAGGCTGTTGATTGTGGCCTGTGGAATGTTGTCCCACTCCTCTACAATGGCTGAGCGATGTTGCTGGACATTGGCGGGAACTGGAACCCGCTGTGCCACAAGTTTTGAGGGTGCATGCAATTGGCATGCTGACTGCAGGAATGTCCACCAGAGCTCTTGCCAGAGAATTTAATGTTAACCTCTCTACCAAATTCACTGCTTGACTGAGGGACCTTACAGATAATTGTATGTGTGAGGTACAGAGATGAGGTAGTCAATCAAAAATCATGTAAACATTTCAGCTTTTCATTTGTAATTAATATATACGCACAGTACCAGTCAAAAGTTTGGACACACCAACTCATTCCACGGTTTTTCATAATTTTTTTATTTTCTACATTGTAGAATAATAGTGAACACATCAAAACTATGAAATAACACATATGGAATTATGTAGTAACCAAAAAAGTGTTAAAGCTTTGAGATTCTTCAAAGTAGCTGCAGAGCAGCCCAGGCATCTCTTTCCTAAGATGTTGGCTTGAGCTAGCAGAGCAGCCCAGGCATCTCTTTCTTGAGATATTGGTTTGAGCTAGCAGAGCAGCCCAGGCATCTCTTTCCTAAGATGTTGGTTTGAGCTAGCAGAGCAGCCCAGGCATCTCTTTCCTAAGATGTTGGCTTGAGCTAGCAGAGCAGCCCAGGCATCTCTTTCCTAAGATGTTGGTTTGAGCTAGCAGAGCAGCCCAGGCATCTCTTTCCTAAGATATTGGTTTGAGCTAGCAGAGCAGCCCAGGCATCTCTTTCCTAAGATGTTGGTTTAAGCTAGCAGAGCTGCCCAGGCAGCCCAGCTCTTAAATACAGTCCAGTATTCAATGCTGGCATAACTGATCCTTTCATTAGGAGCAGACTGTACTAAGCCTATAAAGAGCTAATTGTGTGGTGAGTTAACAGAGAGACACACATACAGTCACACTAGCTAACACACTAACTGATTGATTTGATTTGATTTGACTAGCTAACACACTAACTACATTTACAAACACACATGGGTACGTGTGTCCATCGTGCACAGCACACACAGGTATGGAAACATAGGCCTACAGACAAGCAGTCTTTTTCTGTCTCTGTCCATACAGTTGTCATGACGTTGGCCTGTGGGTGAGGTTTATGACCCCCCCCCATAAATACCTTTCTCCCTTTCCTTCCTCTCTCTTGACTCTACAGAAGGACTCTTGAAAAGCCTTTGTTATTAAACATATAGAGTTTGGGAACATCAAAAGGTGGGGGGAAAGGAACCATATTTCGGTAATCCAACCAGTTGAAAATATGCGTTGGTACTTAATGAATATGATGCCAGATCAGTTGGCGTCTGAGACATTCTTACTAATGATAGGATGACAAACTGTATCTTGGAAAGTCTACACATTATAGTTATCAGATTCACATGGAATTGTTGTGCAATTTAAATGTTTAAATATGAAGCTATTTGTGAAAATATGAAATGTAATTTTAGCTTCTAAATGAGAGATTTGGGTTTTCATAAGGTTAAAGCTCTGCTCACTCAGTGACCCGCTCATGTGAAGAGACATTGGTTATAAACTATGAAACACGCCCTTCTCTCCCCTCCTGTATAAAGCCCTTGACGAAAATGTAACTTTCTGTTCCGAGGACGTTAAAAGTCCTACGTTAAAAGGGCTCAGATAATAAGCGGTTCCAAGGACGTGTGGACTTGAGGTCCCCACGTTGAAAGGACAAAGACCACCTACAGAACTAAGCCAACCTTAGAGAACCTAACGAAATTAGCATCGAATTCCAATGTGAAGGTGACGACCTACATGTCGGAAGGATGAATTTCGACTATACCAGCCAGAATATAGCATGAGCATTTAGCATGGCAACTTGGTATGAACTTTGAACTCTTTTTCACTAAAGAAGTGCTACCCCCTCCGCCCGCTAAACGTGGGCTAGGAGAGGACGGACAGAGTATCCATTCTACCAAGCTCCAGTTCACCACTAGACAGTCTTCAGAGGACCAGAGATCCATAAAGGACAAACCGGCCTTCCATCGACGACCAATCTACCGAAGCGCAGCTCAGAGTAAATATTTATTGCATTCTTATTTTTCAAATGGGCGGTAATTTAGAATGCATAAGATACTGTATTTACGATAGCATAGCTTCTCCCTTTGTTACTCAGTCTTCCCGCTCTTTCACTCAAACCCAACCACCTTTCCTTTGTGTAACCAGCCGTCATGTCGGCTCCATCCACCAGGGACGTTTTCTTTATGACATAATTTGTAATCAATGTATGATCCATTCGGTGTGTATATAATTCTGTGTGATTAGTTAGGTATTTAGTAAATAAATAATTAAACCAAATTTTGTATTGCTGATTCAACTTGTTTGCCAGGGTTCGTGAATATAACCAAGAATTTACAACTTTCAGATGAGACTAAACAAGGTGACGATTAAATATGGACTGCTATCAATGTAAAAGATTACTAGGTCTTTAAGAGTTTATTCGGAAGATAACAGCTCTATAAACATTATTTTGTGGTGCCCCGACTTTCTAGTTAATTATCTACCTGATTAGCTTAATCAGGTAATATTGATTACAGAGAAATTCTTTTATAGAATAGCATGTCATATCCCTTAATCCGGCATAGCCAAAGACACGACACAGTCTTAATCTGATTAAGGAAATGTGCTTGTGAATGAGAAAGTGTTATGCTGATGAAGGAGGACCCAAAAGCGACGAAATAGAAACAGAGTCTTTATTCCAGTCTTAGACAAAAAACGATACTCCTGATATATCTAAGGTAAAAACAAAACAGGAAAACTGAAATCCTCTCGTCAGTAGAGATGAACGACTGGAGACGCGACCACTAGACACCTGCTCACACGCAGCATCTGATGAAGGCAAAAACACGATAGGGCGGAACAAGGACACAGAACAGCAAACATCAAACAAGAATCCGACAAAGACAGAAGCAGAAAACAGAGGGAGAAATAGGGACTCAAATCAGAGGGCAAAATAGGGGACAGGTGTGAAAGAGTAAATGAGGTCGTTAGGAGAAAGAGAAACAGCTGGGAGCAGGAACGGAACGATAGAGAGAGAGAGCGGGGGAGGGAGAGAGGGAGGAGGAGAGAGAGGAATAGAAAGAGGGAAAGAACCTAATAAGACCAGCAGAGGGAAGCACAGGGACAAGACATGAAGATCAAAGACAAAACATGACAGTACCCCCCCACTCACCAAGCGCCTCCTGGCGCACTCGAGGAGGAACCCTGGCGGCGACGAAGGAAATCATCAATCAACGAACGGTCCAGCACGTCCCGAGATGGAACCCAACTCCTCTCCTCAGGACCGAAACCCTCCCCATCCACTAAGTACTGTTGACCACGTCCCTGAGAACGCATGTCCATGATCCTCCGTTCCTTGTAAATAGGTGCGCCCTCGACAAGGACGGGAGGGGGGGAGGGAAGACGAACGGGGGCGCGAAGAAAAGGCTTGACACAAGAGACATGGAAGACAGGGTGGACGCGACGAAGATGTCGCGGAAGAAGCAGTCGCACAGCGACTGGATTAACGACCTGAGAGACACGAAACGGACCAATGAACCGCGGAGTCAACTTGCGAGAAGCTGTCGTAAAGGAAAGGTTACGAGTGGAAAGCCACACTCTCTGACCGCGACAATACCTAGGACTCTTAATCCTACGTTTATTGGCGGCTCTCACAGTCCTCCCCGCAGACGAAGGCAGACCGGTACTAAAGTCTAAGGCGATCTGAGACCATGGTCGAGAAGGAATGGGAAGCGGTCTAAGACGACCGGCATGAGGAGAGTTACCTGACTTAGTCTGCGCGCAGTCCGGACAAGCAGCCACGAAACGGCGCGTGTCCCGCTCCTGAGTAGGCCACCAAAACCGCTGGCGAATAGAAGCAAGCGTACCCCGAACGCCGGGGTGACCAGCTAACTTGGCAGAATGAGCCCACTGAAGAACAGCCAGACGAATAGAGACAGGAACGAACAGAAGGTTACTAGGACAAGCGCGCGGCGACGCAGTGTGAGTGAGTGCTTGCTTTACCTGTCTCTCAATTCCCCAGACAGTCAACCCGACAACACGCCCTTCAGGGAGAATCCCCTCGGGTTCCGATGGCGACAATCGATGAGAAAAGTAAGCGCAGGGATGGACCTTATCGTCAGACTGGAAGCGCTGGGACAGAATGGCTCCCACGCCCACCTCTGAAGCGTCAACCTCGACAATGAATTGTTTAGTGACGTCAGGAGTAACAAGGATAGGGGCGGATGTAACACGCTTCTTGAGGAGATCAAAAGCTCCCTGGGCGGAACCAGACCACTTAAAGCAAGACTTGACAGAAGTCAGAGCTGTGAGAGGAGCAGCCACTTGACCGAAATTACGAATGAAACGCCGATAGAAATTAGCGAAACCGAGAAAGCGCTGTAACTCGACACGTGACTTAGGAACAGGCCAATCGCTGACATCCTGGACCTTAGCGGGATCCATCTGAATGCCTTCAGCAGACAGATAATCATCGAGAGCCTTACGTTCGGAAGCCGACAGAGAGAATAATCTACCCCGAGGAGAAGTGGTCCCCGGATGGAGATCAATACAACAATCATACGACCGGTGAGGAGGAAGAGAGTTGGCTCTGGACCGACTGAAGACCGTGCGCAGATCATGATGTTCCTCCGGCACTCCTGTCACATCACCAGGCTCCTCCTGAGTAGAGGGGACAGAAGAAACAGGAGGAATAGCAGACATTAAACACTTCACATGACAAGAAACGTTCCAGGATAGGATAGAATTACTAGACCAATTAATAGAAGGATTATGACATACTAGCCAGGGATGACCCAAAACAACAGGTGTAACAGGTGAACAAAAAATCAAAAAAGAAATGGTCTCACTGTGGTTACCAGATACTGTGAGGGTTAAAGGTAGTGTCTCATATCTGATACTGGGGAGAGAACTACCATCTAAGGCGAACATGGGTGTGATCCTCCCTAACTCTCTGAGAGGAATGTCATGTTTCCGAGCCCATGCTTCGTCCATAAAACAACCCTCAGCCCCAGAGTCTATCAAGGCACTGCAGGAAGCAGCCGACCCGGTCCAGCGTAGATGGACCGACAAGGTAGTACAGGAACTTGATGGAGAGACCTGAGTAGTAGCGCTCACCAGTAGCCCTCCGCTTACTGATGATCTCTGACCTTTAACTGGACATGACATGACAAAATGTCCAGCAGAACCGCAATAGAAGCAAAGGCGGTTGGTGATTCTCCGTTCCCTCTCCTTAGTCGAGATGTGAACACCTCCCAGCTGCATGGGCTCAGTCTCTGAGCCGATGGAAGGAGATGGTCGAGATGCGGAGAAGGGAAGCCCCGCTGACGCGAGCTCTCTTCCCCGAGCTCGGTGACGAAGATCTACCCGTCGTTCTATGCGGATGGCGAGTGCAATCAACGAGTCCACGCTGGAAGGAACCTCCCGGGAGAGAATCTCATCCTTAACCTCAGCGTGGAGTCCCTCCAGAAAACGAGCGAGCAACGCCGGCTCGTTCCAGTCACTGGATGCAGCAAGAGTACGAAACTCTATAGAGTAATCCGTTATGGATCGATCACCTTGACATAGGGAAGCCAGACCCCTGGAAGCCTCCTTCCCAAAAACTGAACGATCAAAGACCCGTATCATCTCCTCCTTAAAGTTCTGATAAACGTCAGAACACTCAGCCCTTGCCTCCCAGATAGCTGTGCCCCACTCCCGAGCCCGCCCAGTAAGGAGTGATATGACGTAAGCGATCCGAGCTCTCTCTCCAGAGTATGTGTTGGGCTGGAGAGAGAACACAATATCACACTGGGTGAGAAAGGAGCGACACTCAGTGGGCTGTCCAGAGTAGCATGGTGGATTATTAACCCTGGGTTCCGGAGACTCGGAAGACCAGGAAGTAGCTTGTGGTACGAGACGAAGACTCTGAAACTGTCCTGAGAGATCGGAAACCTGAGCGGCCAGGGTCTCAACGGCCTGACGAGCAGCAGACAATTCCTGCTCGTGTCTGCCGAGCATTGCTCCCTGGAACTTGACGGTAGTGTAGAGAGAATCCGTAGTCGCTGGGTCCATTCTTGGTCGGATTCTTCTGTTATGCTGATGAAGGAGGACCCAAAAGCGACGAAATAGAAACAGAGTCTTTATTCCAGTCTTAGACAAAAAACGATACTCCTGATATATCTAAGGTAAAAACAAAACAGGAAAACTGAAATCCTCTCGTCAGTAGAGATGAACGACTGGAGACGCGACCACTAGACACCTGCTCACACGCAGCATCTGATGAAGGCAAAAACACGATAGGGCGGAACAAGGACACAGAACAGCAAACATCAAACAAGAATCCGACAAAGACAGAAGCAGAAAACAGAGGGAGAAATAGGGACTCAAATCAGAGGGCAAAATAGGGGACAGGTGTGAAAGAGTAAATGAGGTCGTTAGGAGAAAGAGAAACAGCTGGGAGCAGGAACGGAACGATAGAGAGAGAGAGCGGGGGAGGGAGAGAGGGAGGAGGAGAGAGAGGAATAGAAAGAGGGAAAGAACCTAATAAGACCAGCAGAGGGAAGCACAGGGACAAGACATGAAGATCAAAGACAAAACATGACAGAAAGGGGGAGAAAAGAAAGGTAGGAGAGAGGAGAGTTTGTGTAGGTGAGTAAATGCCCTATTTTCTTGCTTTTCTTGTTTTGTGTTTATACTTCCACCGATCCTAATATTCCACAGTACGAGGACAGGACAGACAGAATAGCCCCCATAGTGTCACACTGTCACCACTGACAACAATGGCCGTGTTCGAGAGGATCAAAACCACAATGTATCATGGGTAAATTGTGACTGGCTGACTGATCTACAAATAATAATGAGTCGTTATTTATGATGGAAGGTGATTTGTAGATCAGTCAGTCGGCAGTCGCCTGCAGTCGTTTTAATGCTCTCGAACACGGCCATTGTTATTCAGCAGTTAAAGGGACTGGGAAATGCTCTGCTTGGCATGGTCGCCAGGTAGAAACCCACACTTTTAGCTCATATTAAAATAAACATTTGAAAATTGTGTGGCGTGTTTTCTAATCTGAGTTTGATATTAAAACTATTTTCTGTCCCTATATTCTCATGCAATAGACTTCAGGTTTTAGCCCCCCTCAAGCCCTCGAGGGTTCGGAAAATGTTTACCCTCTGTGCAAATAAGACCTCAAAGATTTATACCACAACAGGATAGAGAGATTTACCACAAAGTGAAGCTCTTCAGGCTATCTCATATACCAAGGCATATATGTCTAGATGAAAGAGATTGAGGAAATGTATAATGATCGTGATGATGATATCATACACTCAAAAACCTTAACTGTACATTAACACCAACTGAGTTATAACTCTCTCTTTCTCCTTTTCTCTCTCTCTTTCCCTTCTACTGCCCTCCCCTCTCTCTCTCTTTCCCTCCTGCTCTCTCTCTCTCTCTAGAAGGTGACTCATGGATGAAGTACACATCTAGAAAGAACTGCCAGTGAACATAGTTGTGAATTCACCTTCTTCTAGAGAATGTGGTTTCCCCTCTCTGCAGTTTACTCAATTTCCGACCATGACAAAAAATGTGTCATTATCTCTAAACATGAGACCAGTGGAACATAGGACAAGTCAAAGAGAGACAGACATTCTCTCGGGGGTCTGTAATGGAACCTCAGCATCAGGCAGGAAGGAAAGAACAAGGTGAACAGAGAAAGTACTGGGACCACGTGTGATGTGACTCACTGATGAATAGCGTCTGCTACCAATGACTGGATCAGAAATAGAAAGGTTCTGGACCTCGTTGAGCCTTCCTGGGCCTCATCCAGGGGAGAAGGCGGCGTGGCCAATGGGCCTCAACCTTGACCACAGACATACGGATGAAGAACCCAGACATTGGTGTAAGCAATGTACAATGAGTTAAATAATGAGCCAAGTTATCATTCAGGCTGATCTTCTCTGGTTAGTCAGACATTAATAACAATCACACAGACAATTCCATTCTAGTGGACGGTGAGACTGTATTCACTGCTGGAGGGTAAGGTGTGTCCAGTTGTGTGTGTTTCCCTGGATCCTCTGGGTGATAGCGGGATGCTGCGGAGGGGTCTGCTGGCCTGGGTGTCCCGTGTGGGCGTTCTGCTGGTCCTAGTGTGCTGCTCTCTGTCCCTCCTCTACGTCATGACCTGCAGCCCCCACTCCGAGGACAACCTGGTGAGCCACGCCCTGCCACGCCCCGGGATGGGGATCGGGGTAGGAGGGGCAGCAGGGGGCACGAGGGCGGCTCAGAGCGGACCCACTGGGCGGAATGGATACCAAGCCATGCTTGCAGAGCGCGAGGAGCAACACAAGCTCCACATCACTAGTTTAAAGAAACAGATCGCCCAGCTGAAGGAGGCGCTACAGGAGCGCAGCGAGCAGCTGAAAGGAGTTCAAGACTCCATGGAGCGGGGGACAGGGGGAGGCCGGGGTGGCCAGTCCCCAGGAGGAGGTATCCTCGGGGAGGGAGGACAAGGGCCAGGGGCCGACAGGAGCCACGCTGACCTTCAGGAGTTCCTCCACAGTCAGCTGGGCCGGGCGGAGGTCCACCAGGGGACTAGACTACCCAGTGAGTACGCCATGGTGCCCTTCGAGAGCTTCACCCTGCAGAGGGTGTACCAGCTGGAGATGGGCCTGACAAGGCACCCTGAGGAGAAGCCTGTGAGGAAGGACCGGAGGGATGAGCTGAGTGAAGCACTAGAGACAGCCCTGCAGAGTCTCAACACCCCCCGCAACGGAGCAGACAAGGGCCACACCACCAAGGTCTACTCAGCATCAGATTTCATAGAAGGTGAGTCATTAAGCTCAATACCAGAGCCAAACATACAGTATGTATACAGCTATACATAAATGTATGGCATATCTACAATATATACAGTGCATTCAGAAAGTATTCAGACCCCTTAACATTATAGCCTTATTCGAATACTTATTCAATAACCTGTAATGACAAAAACAGGTTTTTAGACATTTTTGCTAATTTATTACAAATAAAAACTGAAATATCACATTTACGTAAGTATTCAGACCCTTTACTCAGAGATGTTAAATTGGATTCAAGTCCAGGCTTTGGATGGGACACTCAAGGACACTGAAAAACATCTACACAGCATGATGCTGCCACCACCATGCTTCACCGTAGTGATGGTGCCAGATCTCCTCCAGACATGACTCTTGGCATTCAGGCCAAAGAGTTCAATCTTGGTTTCATAAGACCAGAGAATATTATTTCTCATGATCTGAGAGTCTTTAGGTGCCTTTTGACAAACTCCAAGCGGCTGTCATGTGCCTTTTACTGAGGAGTGGCTTCCGTCTGGCCACTCTACCATAAAGGCCTGATTGGTGTGCTGTAGAGATGGTTGTCCTTCTGGATGGTTCTCCCATCTCCACAGAGGAACTCTGGAGCTCTGTCAGAGTGACCATTGGGTTCTTGGTCACCTCCCTGACCACGGCCCTTCTCCTCTGATTGCTCAGTTTGGTCGGGCCACCAGCTCTAGTAAGAGTCTTGGTGGTTCCAAACTTCTTCCATTTACGAATGATGGAGGCCACTGTGTTCTTGGCGACCTTCAATGCTGCAGAAATGTTTTGGTACACTTCCCCAGATCTGTGCCTTGACACAATACTGTCTCGGAGCTCTACGTACAATTCCTTGAGCTCATGGCTTGGTTTTTACTCTGACATGCACTGTCAACGGTGGGACCTTACATAGACAGGTGTGTGCCTTTCCACATCATGTCCAATTAATTGAATTTACCACAGGTGGACTCCAAACAAGTTGTAGAAACATCTCAAGGATGATCAATGGATACATGATGCACCTGAGCTCAATTTCGGGTGTCATAGCGAAGGGTCTGAAAAGTTATGTAAATAAGGTATTTCTGTTTTTAATTTGTATACAATTTTGAAAAAATTCTAAAATCCTGAATTCGCTTTGTCATTATGGGGTATTGTGTGTAGATTGATGAGGGAAAATATTTGTTTAATCTGTTTTAGAATATGGCTGTAAGGTAACAACATGTGGAAAAAGGGAAGGGCTCTGAATACTCTCTGAATGCACTGTATACAGTTGAAGTTGGAAGTTTACATACACTTAGGTTGGAATCATTAAAACTCGTTTTTCAACCACTCCACAAATTTCTTGTTGACAAACTATTGTTTTGGCAAGTCGGTTAGGACATCTACTTTGTGCATGACACAAGTCATTTTTCCAACAATTGTTTACAGACAGATAATTTCACTTATAACTCACTGTATCACAATTCCAGTGGGTCAGAAGTTTACATACACTAAGTTGACTGTGCCTTTACACAGCTTGGTAAATTCCAGAAAATTATATCACGGCTTTACAAGCTTCTGATACTCTAATTGGCATTATTTTAGTCAATTGGAGGTGTACCTGTGGATGTATTTCAAGGCCTACCTTCAAACTCAGTGCCTCTTTGTTTGACATCACGGTTAAATCAAAATAAATCAGCCAAGACCTCAGAAAAAAAATTGTAGACCTGCACAAGTCTGGTTCATCCTTGGGAGCAATTTCCAAACACCTGAAGGTACCACGCAATCTGTACAAAATATAGTATGCAAGTATAAACACCATGGGACCACGCAGCTGTCATACCGCTCAGGAAGGAGACGCGTTCTGTCTCCTAGAGATGAACGTACTTTGGTGCGAAAAGTGCAAATCAATCTCAGAACAACAGCAAACGACCTTGTGAAGATGCTGGAGGAAACAGGTACAAAATTATCTATATTCACAGTAAAAAGAGTCCTATATCGACATTACTTGAAAGGCCGCTCAGCAAGGAAGAAGCCACTGCTCCAAAACCACCATAAAAAAGTCAGACTACGGTTTGCAACTGCACCTGGGGACAAAGATTGTACTTTTTGGAGAAATGTCCTCTGGTCTGATGAAACAAAAATAGAACTGTTTGGCCATAATGACCATCGTTATGTTTGGAGGAAAAAGGGGGATGCTTGCAAGCCGAAAAACACCATCCCAACTGTGAAGCAGGGGGGTGGCAGCATCATGTTGTTGGGGTGCTTTGCTGCAGGAGGGACTGGTGCACTTCACAAAATAGATAGCATCATGAGGAGGGGAAATTATGTGGATGTATTGAAGCAACATCTCAAGACATCAGTCAGGAAGTTAAAAAAATTTTTTTTTATTTTATTTTTATTCAACCTTTATTTAACCAGGTAGGCAAATTGAGAACACGTTCTCATTTACAATTGCGACCTGGCCAAGATAAAGCAAAGCAGTTCGACACATACAACAACACATAGTTTCACATGGAGTAAAAACAAACATATAGTCAGTAATACAGTGAAAAAAAATAAGTCTATATACAATGTGAGCAAGTGAGGTGAGATAAGGGAGGTGAAGGCAAACAGATATATGTATAAATAAATAAAATATAAAAAGGCCATGGAGGCGAAGTGAGTACAACACAGCAAGTAAAATAAAAACTAAAAAAAAACACTGGAATGGTTGGTTTGCATTGGAAGAAAGTGCAAAGTAGAGACAGAAATAATGGGGTGCAAAGGAGCAAAATAAATTAATTAATAAATACAGTAGGTAAAGAGTTAGTTGTTTGGGCTAAATTGTAGATGGGTTATGTACAGGTGCAGTAATCTATGAGCTGCTCTGACAGCTGGTGCTTAAAGCTAGTGAGGGAGATAGGTGTTTCCAGTTTCAGAGATTTTTGGGTCAGAATGGACAATGACCCCAAGCATACTTACAAAGTTGTGGCAAAATGGCTTAATGACAACAAAGTCAAGCTATTGGAGTGGGCATCACAAAGCCCTGACCTCAACCCTATAGAACATTTGTGGGCAGAACTGAAAATGTGTGTGCAAGCAAGGATGCCTACAAACCTGACTCAGTTACACCAGCTTTGTCAGGAGGAATGGGTCAAAATTCACCCAACTTATTGTGGGAAGCTTGTGGAAGGCTACCCAAAACATTTGACCCAAGTTAAACAATTTAAAGGCAATGCTACCAAGTACTAATTGAGTGTATGTAAACTTCTGACCCACTGGGAATGTGATGAAAGAAAACAAATCTGAAATAAATCATTCTCTCTACTATTATTCTGACATTTCACATTCTTAAAATAAAGTGGTGATCCTAACTGACCTAAGGCAGGGAACTTTTACTCTGATTAAATGTCAGGAATTGTGAAAAACTGAGTTTAAATGAATTTGGCTGAGGTGTATGTAAACTTCCAACTTCAATTGTACATGGCTTTGCTCCACACTACTTACAATGCATGTCATATCTTCATGGTTGAACTATTGGATATTGACATGGTTTTAATAAAAATGGAATCAAGTTGAACTATAGAAAACAAACAGCACAACAACGCCTAATTTCCAACACGTTTCAAACAGGGAAACTGTTATTTCCAGGATTTTGTTGTTTGATGGCCATAATGACGAATGCTGAGAATCAGAGCAAAACAATAGAGGATCCTGCTGCTGGGTGCTGAAGAGCCAAAGCTAGGATATCCGGCTAGTCTAGCATGATCTGCAGTAGGAACGGAGCACAGCTGCTTTCCATTCAGTGTGTAGCATCTCTACAAGCTCAGAGAGGGGGGCTGTTTCCTTCCACAAGCTCAGAGAGAGGAGCTGTTTCCTTTTAAAGGTCAACATCTTTACTTGGGCCACTTCTGACTAATACCTACGTGTACCTGGGAGAGGGACACGGGCATCCTGAAACACGGGCATCCTGAAAATATAGTGAAAACATCATTTCAGCCAGGAGTGTTTACGTACCTCTTCCTTGAAAGACCTGTTTAGGTATCTGCTATTTAACACTCCAATAGGAAATATGCTTCCAGCCTGTAGATAACCAATTTGCTAATTATCCACAAACTAGTCTGTTGTTGGCTGTGTGTGCAGCAAGTAGCAAACAACCATTGTTCAACAACAAATATGAAAGCAGCCGTGTAGGCTAGTTAATGAACTGTGTAGGCTAGTTAATGAACTGTGTAGGCTAGTTAATGAACTGTGTAGGCTAGTTAATGAACTGTGTAGGCTAGTTAATGAACTGTGTAGGCTAGTTAATGAAACGTGCAGGCTAGTTAATGAAACGTGTAGGCTAGTTAATGAACTGTGTAGGCTAGTTCATGAACTGTGTAGCCTAGTTAATGAAACGTGCAGGCTAGTTAATGAAACGTGCAGGCTAGTTAATGAAACGTGTAGGCTAGTTAATGAACTGTGTAGGCTAGTTCATGAACTGTGAAGGCTAGTTAATGAACCGTGTATGCTAGTTAATGAACCGGTTAGGCTAGTTAATGAACCGTATAGGCTAGTTAATGAACCGTGTTATATCTACAGACGTTTGTTGTTTCTCTAAAATATGTGATCGTGACACACGACGCTGCATGATTTACAACTGCCCCGTTGACGGGACCCCGCTCCCTAAGAAGTTTTAATGAACCATGTAGGCTAGTTAATGAACTGGCAACTGTCTTTAGCTTAGCAGTTCTCCTTCGCCTGTCCTTTTAACTTAATTGTACCAGTGGACAAGTACCTTTTCATTTACTCAGACAACTTGAAGCTTGTTGAGATGCTGACGATTATAAAGGGAGCATTATGAGCCCTGCCAATCCTCAGTTAGCGAGCCGTGACTGAACACAAATAGTGAATGCTGCCCATTGGCTGTGCTGAATGGAGTTTTTCAAGAGCTGCTATGGGTGGATTTGCTCAGCTGTCATACAGAAAGAATGAGACAGGGGTAACGAGACAACAGGAGTGAGAGAGAGAGAGAGAGAGCGAGATTAAGATAGGGAAATGAAAGACAGAGAGGATGAGAGTGAAAGAGAGAACAGCACAGGGAATGAGAGTGAGAAAAACCAGACGGTTTGGGTGGAAAAAGAGTGGTATGCTGTGTGAGTGACAAACATGTTCATGTGGTACAGTACATGGAGCTAGGCTGTGGAGCCACATCCTGCCATGTCCCCAGAGTGAAGAGACATGGAGCTAGGCTGTGGAGCCACATCCTGCCATGTCCCCAGAGTGAAGAGACATGGAGCTAGGCTGTGGAGCCACATCCTGCCATGTCCCCAGAGTGAAGAGACATGGAGCTAGGCTGTGGAGCCACATCCTGCCATGTCCCCAGAGTGAAGAGACATGGAGCTAGGCTGTGGAGCCACATCCTGCCATGTCCCCAGAGTGAAGAGAAATGGAGCTAGGCTGTGGAGCCACATCCTGCCATGTCCCCAGAGTGAAGAGACATGGAGCTAGGCTGTGGAGCCACATCCTGCCATGTCCCCAGAGTGAAGAGAAATGGAGCTAGGCTGTGGAGCCACATCCTGCCATGTCCCCAGAGTGAAGAAATATGGAGCTAGGCTGTGGAGCCACATCCTGCCATGTCCCCAGAGTGAAGAGACATGGAGCTAGGCTGTGGAGCCACATCCTGCCATGTCCCCAGAGTGAAGAGACATGGAGCTAGGCTGTGGAGCCACATCCTGCCATGTCCCCAGAGTGAAGAGACATGGAGCTAGGCAGCGGAGCCACATCCTGCCATGTCCCCAGAGTGAAGAGACATGGAGCTAGGCTGCGGAGCCACATCCTGCCATGTCCCCAGAGTGAAGAGACATGGAGCTAGGCTGTGATTTCAAATATCCTGAGTTTATTCTTAAATGAAAAGTAGAATGTTTGAAATGTGAGCAAAGTACATAATTCTTTCTTAGATCATTTTCTTTTCATGATGTTGAATCTCACACTGCAGTTCTCTAGTCCAGTAATGTCCATTGAGACTCGTCTTTGGAACATTTGATTTTGACTTCAGAAAACAAGAGGTTTTGACTGACAGTTTACAGCTGTGAAATGGAGACAACAGGGACAACAGAGTGTACTGTATTGTTGTTAAGTTATATGTCTGGGTACGTCTAAATTCTCTGAGAAGGTATAATCCAGTGTCAGTATGATCTCTATGCGTGACCGGTCTCCTTCAGCTGTCATAATGGCAGAAGGCCCAGGGCACTAGCCAGGAGCAGAGAGGAGAAGCAAGTGATGCTGTCCCCTACCTGACAATCCCTTTCTGTACCTCTGAAATGACCTGTCTGTCCTCTCTCATTTGGCCTGAAGTGCCCTGTCTGTCGTTTTCTCCCACGGCCACAGAGCCAATGCTATCCTTCTCTGTCAGAAAATGCTTACAAATCCAGGCAGCACAGTGGGGAAACGATTCTCCATTTGACAGATTGTTGACAGTGCACATGCAGTAGCGACGGACAGTCTGGCTGAGTTTGAGTGTGTTTGTGTACAAAGCAAGAAGATGATCCCCAATGGACTACTGGATATATATCACCATTATAACATTATAATTACAAACAAATAACACATAGGCAAATAAACTGAACTGCACTTCAAATGTGTGTACATGTATGTGTATATACACTGAGTATACAAAACATTAAGAACGTGTCTTTCCATGACACAGACTGACCAGGTGAATCCAGGTGAAAGCAATGATCCCTTATTGATGTCACTTGTTAAATCCACTTCAATCATTGTAGATGAAGGGGAGGAGACAGGTTAAAGAAGGATTTTTAAGCCTTGAGACAATTGAGACATGGATTGTGTATGTGTACCATTCATAGGGGGAATGGGCAAGACAAAAGATGTACGTTTCTTTGAACGTGGTATGGTAGTAGGTGCCAGGCGCAACATTGCTGGGTTTTTCACACACATAATGGTCCACCACCCAAAGGGCATCCAGCCATCTTGACACAACTGTCGGAAGCATTGGAGTCAACATGGGCCAGCATCCCTGTGGAACGCTTTTGACACCTTGTAGAGTCCGTTCCCAGACGAATTGAGGCTGTTGTGAGTGCAAAAGGGGGGGTGCAATTCAATATTTGGAAGACGCCTTTCATGTGTATGTGTGTGACACATGCCTGCACGCTATGGGTAAACACACTCGTCTCCCTTCCCCAGGTATCACTCGGACGGAGAAGGACAAAGGCACTGTGTATGAGCTCACCTTCAAAGGTGACCAGAGCCGTGAGTTCAGGAAGCTGGTTCTGTTCCGTCCCTTTGGGCCGCTGATGAAGGTGAAGAACGAGAGGGTGGACACGGCTAATGTCCGCATCAATATCATAGTGCCCCTCTCCCAACGAGCCGACAAGTTCAGACACTTTATGCACAACTTCAGGTACAGTGGGAGCCACTCAGTTATTCATGCATGTTATTGGCTCATTCTCTCCTTCCTTGTAACTCTTCCCCCGGGATGTTGTTGTGTTCTCAGTTAACCTTACTGAAGAATAAGGGTCAAACAAGGGTTCATTAAAAAAGATCATGTTCCATGTCCACTTGTATTATCTGTGATAATTGTATGCCATAACCAACAGAATGAGAACCAGAATATACTGTAGTTAACCATGTTTGACATGCCCAGTTTGTCACAGCAGCAAGGATTCAAACCAAAGGAAATAATTGCTGCGTTTGTACTCTGATAGTGACAGCATGTCTCTCTCTCTGCTAGAGACGTCGATGGACTCTTTAATTCCTGTGATTTGTTACACTCCTGCACAGCTGCTTATCAAGGCTTTGAGTTTTTTTTGTGGCAAATCCTGCTTAGTAGCAGTCTTAAAACCAACACATAAAACTGATATACTGCAGTGGTGCTGTTCCTGCTGTGCAAAGTCTCCCTGAGTCGCTGAGCAAACGCTTTGGTCTCATCCATATTAATGTAGATGGAGGAGGAGGTGTGTGGAGGTGCGGCGGGGTGTTTGTGTGTGCAGTTTTTTTCAGGAAGAGATGAGAGGAATGTTAGGAGGACTGACGTTCTTTCAGAAGCCGTGTGACACATTTACTGAGCACAGCGAATACAGGAATGACACGTACATAGATAAGTGTACGTTTACTGTATGCACATACAGACAAGCACACACACACACACACACACACACACACACACACACACACACACACACACACACACACACACACACACACACATATATTATGTATGACAGGCAAGTAATCAAAGCATCAATAGCTAAACTTCCCAGCCATATATTCTTAATAACTATTCATTTCAATATCCAGGCCAGGAGGCAACAGACACTAAACACAACACTTTATTCCAACAAACCCTGCATCTACTAACCTTCTTCTGTTTAAATGGCAAAGGAAGGCCAATCATCTAAGATGACAACGGTAGGTTTACATTATTCATATCTGTCCAATATTGTCTGCTGCAAATGTGATCAGATTAAACCTGGAGGGAGCGATAATGGAGACTAGGGACCTACATGTAGTTTAACTAGTAATTTAATTACATTTTGCTGTAGCTTGGTGGTAGTTGAACTACATTAAAATCTAGGTAGTGTTTGTATTAGTTAATTACATACTATAGCCATGTGGTGGGGTAGCTAACTACTGGAACTACACACTGCTTTTTTTTGCAAATATATCTCGAAACTTCATTTTTGTGTTTAATAGGCTAAATTACACATTATGTTAACATCTGACTTCAGAGTGATCTGTTCTTGCAATTTGTAGTCTATGATATTTCCGATTTAGATATGGTAATTTTTCACGAAGTAATTTGGATGTAACTTTAGTTAAGTGCACTATATGTTTCTTAAAGGTAGCTTTAGTGTCGCTCCAGTCTGAAGCAATTGTTTGCCTGGTAAACTATATTTTCAGAGTAGCGTCCCCAACACTGTTCGAGACACTGAATGAGGATTAGTCTTCCTAATGTGTATAGTGAGAGGAAGAGGTGAGATGAGGAGAAGGGGAGGTGAGGTGAGGCAGAGAGGTGAGGAGGAGAAGGAGAGGTGAGGAGGAGGAGAGGAAGAGGTGAGGAGGAGCGGTGAGGAAGAGAGGGGTGAGGAAGATGAGAAGAAGAGAGGTGAGGAGGAAGAGAGGAGGAGCGGTGAGGAGGAGGAGAGGAGAGGATGAGGAGAGAAGCAATGAGGAGATGGAGAGGAGAGGAGGAGAGGTGAGCAGGAGTAGAGGAAAGGAGCTGCCCACCTGCTCCTCTGCATAAGCGTTGTACATTTGGCATGTCTCTATTAGAACGTCTGGTGCTAGAGTTCTGGAATGTCACACCAGGGCTGGAGATGGATCCCTCCTCGGGGATTCTGTCTGTTACCAAGTCCTCACAGTGTGCCTCTTTAGCAACATAACATATGTACATAGCAAATGTACATTATACATAACATAAAGTACATGTACCTGATCTTGCTGTGACCCCTTTTGAACTGACCTCTGTTATCAATACAGAATATGTTTTCTTTCAAATACTTTGAACATTTGGTTTCAGGCTACCTTCAGTGCCAAGTGGGCAGGGTTTGCACTTTGGGGATTATTCCATCGGTTCAGTCAGGCAGGCTTCATCAAACGCAGCTAAAGTCTCTGAAAGAAAACCAATGATATCAACCGTGTTACCCCCTGGGTTGTGTGTTGAGTCCTCTGCTTTGTGTGATTAATTATTTCTTCATCTGTGTTTGTTTGTTGTTGCAGAGAGGTGTGTGTGCGGCAGGACGGGCGTGTCCACCTAACTGTGGTGTACTTTGGGAAGGACCAAATGAATGAAGTCAGGAGCACGCTGGAGAATACATCTAGGTGGGTGGACACACACACGCACACACGCACACTCTCTCTCTCTCTCTCTCTCTAATGTAGGAGTGTGGCCACATAGAAGCACTCTGTGACCTCTGCCAGTGTTGGATTTTACAGGTCAAGGCTGATAGTGGCCGCGGTGAAATTAGTGTCACATTGACGTCTTGCCTGCATAGAAGATTACAGGTCCAGGGTCAGTTTGAGATGGTGTTGTGGGTGAGATTAGTTCACATGGTACTCTGGTACTGTGCTGATTGTCTAGCAGGTTTCCATGGAGACAGGGGCAGGGGTAGAAAGCAGGAGAGAGAGAGAGAGAGAGAGAGAGAGAGAGAGAGAGGGAGAGGGAGAGAGAGAGGGAGAGGGAGAGGGAGAGGGAGAGGGAGAGGGACAGACAGACAGACAGACAGACAGACAGACAGACAGACACAGACCTCCCTCCCTCCCTCCCTCCCTCCCTCCCTCATGCTGGGCTTTGAGCTGGTTTCAGATGTCACGCCACCGCTTTCTCTCTCTGGCTCTCTCTCATCTTTCACTCAAAGGCACCTCATTCTCAACAGCTCTGCTGTCTCTGGGAATGGCCTTGGCGGTTTGTCTGTGATGGTTTGAATAGCGAGAAAGAGAGAAATACAAGACAGTATCCTTGTACATTCAGTGACCTCCTCTAATAACCTGTCTCACTGTGCATGGGGTTGAAGCTGCAGCATTGGGAAGGAACTGTGTTAGGCCTTGGAGAATTTGTTCACTTTGTTCCCAGCAAATACCTTAGACACAGCATATGCCTAGCAAGACATGTTTAGACATCTGTTCTCTAAACAGTCCCTTGTTCTTTCTAGCTTTTTGTACCACAATTACATTTCTAGTGATTATGCTAATAGTCCTGATCAGTCCCAGAGTTGAGCTCACTTCACATCAGACCAGGTTAAGAATAGTGTTTGATATTATTGATTGAGCTGCGTACATGTGTCCGGCATTCCAGGCATGCTCAATCAAACGCTCAAAGTAATT